>NC_133977.1:20878897-21038897 GCF_047716275.1 Strix uralensis | reverse complement strand
TCTTAACTTGTACTCCCTCTGGATCCCAATGGATGTGAATCTCCATGAATGCATATTCAAAACAGCATATTAGCCTCAGTAGCAAGTGAAATTTGAGCCTAGATGGACCAATTCTAATTTCAAGACAGATTATGCTGCATCAAACGTAGTAATGATTTGACAGTTCATTTGTGACGAGAGTCCTACAGTCAAGGTTTAATGCACGGACAGATGCAGGTGTGCAACCAGTACCAACAAAATCCAAAGGCTGCCAGTTAGGAAGCCTCCTGCATGAGGAAGGGTGAAACATGTTTAAGAAATTAACACCATCTTCCTTAAAGCATCTTGTAGCAATGGTTCTCCAGCCATACCTTCCTTATTACACCCTCAAGCCCTGGCTAGGAGGAACCAGAAAGGGCAGACCAATATACCACAGTTGCTACAAATTAGGTTTCAGAATGGAACAAATTAGGGAACAAGATCAGAGGATGGTTTGGTTTCTTAACCAAATTCTAGATAAATATCTGGGTGTGCCTTCTGGAAATTTAGGCAAGCTCTGGCTCTGTCCCTGGAGAGGATGCATGGGTGCAAACTGCACTGACTAAGCAGGCACCCACAGCATAGGCCGAGGAGTGCCAGGCTCTGCCTGTGTGCGTGGTGGATGCAGATTTTCAAATCCTCTCCAGTGGCTTCCAGGGTCCATTTTGGGCTCCTCTGCCTCAAAATGTTCTAAACTGTTAATTACTTTTACCAGATGGATACCATATATTTCATGAGGTTTTTTGTTCCTTTATGGCTTTTAAAACAGAGAAATTTAAACCTGTGTATTCCTATTGCATATATATTTGTATTTTTTAAATAAAACTTATCTTGAGAGATTAGAAATTCTTCAAATAATATCAAATGCACTTCTATGAGTTAAAAATGAATGAAATAATTTAAATATACAATGGAAGTCACACATATACAGCCTTTGCTACACAGACATTTAAGTACTAATTAGCTGACATGTTCTGGTAGCCAGAAAATTCCACCTAAGCTCAGGAGGAGTCATTGCTTGACAGGATCTTCATGTCACCCAGTGAAATTTGTGCCATAGGGCAGGAAACAGAGCCTCAAGGCAGCTGCCCCTCACCTCTCCTCCTTTCCTCTGTGTTGGCCAGGCATGCAATATGCAGGTACAAGGCGGGTGGGTGCCCCAGGTTTCCCTTCAGTAAGATTTGGTCTAAAACCAATGTGTATTAGGCATGACTGGCTATTGGTTCCCATACTGTATGAGACAAGTTATCTGCAACAGAGTTGAAAAACACCCTATCCCCACCAATACTTCCACTGCCAACGTTTAGTCCATACGATTGTGGTTATATACCTGTGTCTACTCTAAGTTAAAATGCAACATCTTCTATTTGCATGGACATTTCCTATAAAGATTCAATGCACATTTCCAGATCTTAAGCTTTTCCAACTCAACCATTTCAAAAGGACATGGTTAAAAGAGCTATGAAACCTCCTTAAATTACAAGAGTTCTTACTTTTCTGGTGTGTAGCGTGACTCTTTCAGCAACACAAAAGAATCTCAGTATACACCCTAAATAAATACCAGCTGTAACAGCTGCTGGTTAAATAGGATCCTCCCAAAAAGAAGAGGGCAACACCTTCCCCGTTACATTGCTGAACGGACTGAGCAGTCAGGCATCCTGACATCCTCTACAGTCTTTCTTTCCTATTCCAAGTTGGTTTGGGGGGAATGTGAGGAACAAGCCAGTATCTTCACTGTTTTACTTGCCTTTTTCTTTAATCCTAGTAAGAGGAAAAATGGTGTGGGAGGTGCAGTGAGGGTATCTTGAAATGGCACAGGTGCTGTCCTGGACGTACTGAGGATGGTACTTCGTCTTGCCAGGAGCTGTGCAGAGAAGGCTCCCAGCCGGCCTCCAGGTGCCTTAGCTGGTTTTGTTATAACCAGCTGGCTGATACCAAAGCTCCAGCACACTCATTTCTAAGTATTGCTCTCCTCGTGAGCCAAATGACTGAGTAGTTTTCTTCTTTGTGTTAAAGGTGGCAAAACTACCAGCAGTGGATTTGGGAGAAGCCAATGCCCCTGCTAAGAATTCCAGATTTGGGAACATCCTAGCCCTTTATGTAAATGTGCAATGGTTATCAATACATACTGATTGGCCCCCAAAGGAAAGAGCCTGAGCCAGTCACCTCTCTTGGGAGGAGGGCTGTGTCAGAAGTTTTACCAGTGTTTTAAAACCTACTTGCCTAAAAGCCCACCAAAAAATGTGCAGGTGCCATTTTGTGATGGGATAGCTGACCTGCATGGGAGAACATTACCAGGAGAGATGGCTACAGACCTTTTCTGCTTACAAGGTATTCATATAAGATATAAATCAAGCAACAGCTTAATTTGTGTAGCTTTAGTTTGTTACTGAGCCTCACCAAAATGGGGATATTCTAAGGTCTTTATAGTACTGAAGAATCAGGGAAGGGACCAATAGTTATCACAGGCTAGCTATCAGAGACCATAAACATCATAGACATTGGTCAGACACACAAACATTGTAAGTGTATATATTATATCAGCATTTTTAAAATTTGCCCTCGCTCACCAACTCAATAGGTACTTTTTAGCAATAGTCATGTATTGGGTGCCATCCAGTCACTATCCACAATGTATTTTGAGGGCTGGGGGAGGTAATGGAAGCCAAAAACCTGCAGAATTGCATTAAATTTCTTATTTAGTTCTACTTACGTATTTCTGAATTCATCAGCAGTAGTGGTTTGAGATCACGCAACTCCTTATCTCCTGGTTTCTGCTGTATGTGCTTGCTGAGGTTTAGAAAGTTTCTTCTTCCCAATGGTCTAGAAGAGTTATATGGAATCATTAATTATGAAAATTAGTATAATTCTAAACATCAAAGTTTGATAAGATAATAAATGTCATTTATATTATATGTCATGAGTTTGGTTCATATTTTGTACCCTCTTCAAACCTACTCAAGTATATTATAAACCAGTGTCACATCTAATAAATTACTGCAAGGGGAAGACCTGGTCTTTGTTGCCTGTTGCCTCAGAACCATCAGATTACAATGATGTTTAACAGAGGGTTTTTTGCCTTTTTTTTTTTTCCTCCATTGAATGCTTCAAACCAGTTTGGCAATCCTTAAAAGGTTAATGAGTACTGTCTGCTACAGAATGCCAAACTGATTTAATTCAGAAAATGAGAAAACATTCCTAAAACGTAATCAGCTGTCACTTAGGAAATGACATACAACAAGATAGGGGTGTTTTACATTTTGTTTCCTAAGCAGGGCTTCTGAGAGGTCTAGAGAAAACATCAGGTGGTTCCTGTGCAAGATGCATGTCTCTCCAAAATTGTTTTTACCTGGAAGAGCAAACAGCAGTCATTCAACGTCCCGGTTTCTGTCTCTCCAGGTAGTAACAGCCTTAATCCTTGTTTGCTCAGGATATCCCAGCCTTTCTTACTGAGTGCAGCACCTTGCACATCTCTCATTGAGTGGCATCTTTTGTGAATCCCAGTGCTCCTCCATCATCTCAGGGTGATCTGAACATAGCACAGCTGGGAAAGGGCAGAGAAGCTCAGCAGTTCCAGAACCTCTTCCTTGCACCTGGGGATGGATGTTTGGGGTTGGAGGGAGTCTCCTTGCCCTTCCCAGAAGCGGAGAGAAAAAATGAGACTGGGTGTGTGGGTCAGAGTGGTAAGGAGAAGAGAGCACTTCCTTGCTCTGTGCAACTCACACACCCAGCAGCAATGTTCCATCAACAGCCTTTTTGACGTGGCGGACCCATTGAAAATGCCATTCTTCATCATGGGCCTCCCCTCTTCAAGAGGGTACATACAGGTTTCTGGAAAACTCACCATGCCCACAAGCACTGCAGAGCTTCAGAGGCCTCACACTCCTGCCTCCTTATCAACACCCGCTGCAGGTCTGTTTTACAGTTTTGGCAAGTCTTGAGAAGAGTCATAGAAACGACATCACTTTTCCTGAGCTGAAATGCTAAGCAATTTTACAATTTTTTAATGGAATTAAAATGATAATTTAAAATGGTATGATCTCAGACCAAAAGTGATGTCTTGCAGATCTTCAGACACTACAATTTTCTGTGATCCTGAAGTTCTTGTGATGGAAATGTGCTCTAAAACGGCTGCCAGACCCTGCCCCTTGTCACAGCACCATACTGATGCGCTCTTTTCACTTTGCACAACACCTCTGCACCACTAAAGCATTTAGCAGTGATATCTGACACTTATAGAATATTCTTCATCTACAAGCATTAGAGATAGGTCATCTTTATTTCTTTTATACAGTAAAATAAAAAAAAAAATCCATCTTGGGTGACCTGCCAAAGGCTGCTGCAGATCCCAAGCATGGTCTGGTCTTGCTGCCTTCCTGGCTCTGTTTCCCTGCAGTCTCTGTGCCCAGTTCCACACAACTCCCAGGAACAACCCTCCCTAACATTTCTGAAGCAATATGCAAACAAACCATTTTTAGGTGCAGGTTACTTGCAGATACCATTGGAATATGATACAACATGCTTACAGCAGTGCTCTTTTAATTGCTTTATCCAGACCTTTCTTGCAGCTTTAATCCCTGCAACCCTGTGCACTGCACTTTGTAGCAGTTGAATATCCATAACCAAGATCAACATTTAATCCAAAGATTTCATCCATATTATCACCAGAATTTTTATTTTTTTTCTTCCCAGTTGTATTTAGTGAGCCTCACTTTTACTGTTGACAAAAAAGGCCCTTCTTTCTTGATCTCCAAGTGCACAGAAGTAGTACAGTGTGTTTCTTCTTGCTGGTTAGCATAAACCACCTTTCCATACATTCTGAATGTATCAAGAATGCTGTAAAGTTTAAATTGGGCTATCTGTAATTAACTATGTTTTTAAGAGTTTGTAGGCAATTTCAGAGCAGGGCTCTACCATATTAACAGTTTCACAAGGAGGAAGCAGAATTTAAACAGAGGAAACAAACACAAACATGTTCTTTATTTGATGGCAATGAAATTCATTTTTTTAAAGTGGGATTACAGTAAACTGATTTTTTTTTTGCATGGCAGCTTCCTATGGACAAAATCTAATTAACTAATCAATTAATTAAATTAGCAAAACCTCAAGTAAATTATTCATCTGTATAATTGTCAGGAGACAGTGTCACCTAAAAACATATTTACTCTATTTTTATCACATTTGCAGTTTGTATAAGTCTACTTGTATTTTAGTTTACCCACAGTAATGATTGTTTCCTTAATAGTCTTTTATGTAAGAGCATATAGGGAGGAGCAACACTGGACTCCTGGAATTTGGAGGTAAGCACAGAAAAGAAGTTACTTGCCACTAGCTGAGAGGTTTTCCTGCCTGCCTGCCAGCTCAATATAAAGAATTACTATAAACAAGTATTTTTATTTTGGATCTTTTCAGAGAAGTTCTGTTGTTGGTTATATTTCCAATGGTTTCAGCTGATACATGGAAACGGAAATCATTATTAGATTTCACATTGTACTTTGAGAAAATTTGACAGAAAAGTAAAAAGTAAAATTTGACAGAAAAGCAGTAAGTCTAATGGTTACTGGTGTGTTTCTTATACTCTTTAAATAATACAGAGGCCAAAAGGAATTACAAAAAATATATTTCCCAGCCCACTTATGTCCAGGCATCTTGTGGGTTTTTTCCCCACAATTCAGAAACACAGACAAGGAGGGTAGGGGTGGGAGCAGGACGGGGACAAAACAAAAACCATAAAACCCTACTTGTGTCTTAGCTCACATGAGCTTTCCTCAAGGAATACCCTATACCTTACTAAACCATGAGAGACACATCCTGAGCACCTCTGTGTCTGCCAGGGTGCTGGGCAGGTTGCGATGCTCGTGGGAGGTTTGGGAGTGAGACCCCACAGTTCCCTTCCTGCTCGGGAAGCCCCAAGCACAGCCTACGGGGCTGGTGCATGTTTCTTACCTTACTTTTCTTCTGTAGGGTCTTCAAGCTTAGTAGCAGACTGCAAACTCTCCGGGACAAGCAGGAGGGCCTGGTTTAAAAGAAAGATTCTGCTGAAATATAAAGGAGCAGTTATTAATAATAGCAATATCTAATAGCTTACTCTTCAATAGTATGCTAGCTGAGGATAATAATTTTCTAATTAATCAGCTGAGACTTTGTTCAGGGTCAGCAATAACAGCTCCATATCACACCACACTTTGCAGACATAGCAGGTGCGTAGGACAGTGGCTCTGGTGAAACGTAGTGATGCCCACAGCTACCACAGCATTCCCAGGTCTGGCAATCAATAGAAAGGATTCTGACTCACTCATTTTCTATCACCTCTTTAATGTCTTTATTGATACAGTACTTAAAATTTGTCATTAGCTCATATGTATTCCTAAATCCTCTCTCTTTTGCAGTTTAAAGTAGCATACCAACAACAGAAAACAAAATCTATTACTTTTTGAAACAGGCAGAAATGTTTAAAAATTACTGCACAATGTGGTTTAATATAAATCTGTTGACTGTCTAGGGGCAGTACTTCAGATCACGTGGAAACTGCACATTTATATAAGGATTCCCACATTTCTGAAAGGATTTTGAATTCAAACTTACTTACAATCATCTATTTCAACGATGACCAAGAATCAAAAAATGACCCATACAGTGAGGCAAACAGCCATGATACGGAGCTGCACAAGCTCTCAGAACATCTCATTTCTCCCCTCCAAACTGCAGTGCCCTCACCACGCCGCCTGCTCACCTCCTCCTGCAACACCAGGCTTACGTGCCCTCCCAGGCTCCAGCTGAGCCCACATTTTCAGAGACAAAGAGCCACGTGCAACTTGGCTGCCCACCCCTGGTGTAGCTGTACAGCATCTTTCAACTCATCCCTCGGAGACTTGCATTTGGTGCTGACCTGAAATTTCGAGATGAAATTTAGGCTGATGAAACTGGAGGCAGGTGATAAAAGGAAAATTAAAAACTGCTGGGTATGAACTGTTTTCAAAACAAAGTACTTGCTCCCTCAGTCATATCTAGAAGTAACATGATCTACCTTTAATATAGCAAACCAAAGGCCATCCCAACTGGTCTTGCATGTGTGCCACTAGCTGACAAGTACAGCAAGGGACACTGCTTCAAATCGATGGCTGAGTGCTGGACTTCACTCTCATGTATGACAATTAAATGATAGAAATATGATAATTATACTTATGTGTTTACTGTTATACCCCTCTTTTCATCCAGACAATTCCTTCTCCCTTATACCTGGCCTGGGCAAAGCTTCATTTTGCTAAGATTTCTGAAGTCATTCAAAGCAGCATTCAGCACTTCCTTCCTGTACCACCAAAGTCACCTAATAGCCTAGCACACGCTTTCCTTCCCTCTCTGATAGCTTAGGGAATCAAGGTCAAAAGTATTGCCCGACACTAGGCAGATGTTTTCTGTGGTCTGAAGAAAGAGGAGGTAATCTGAGAGGGTCATTCCTAACACTGTGACTGTATCCGAGCTCTTCTTCATTTCTTCTTCACCTCCTTAAACTTTGCCTCATTTCAATTGTACTTTCTATAATTGTGCTGAAAATCACTTTGCCCTGTTTTCACAGGCAGTTGTTTGGTTTTTACCATTCATTAAAGGTGGAGAGGTGAAGGTACTGCTGGCAGCCCCGCCAGCAGTGAGTTACTGCCTTGCTTGGAGAGACCCATGCAGACATGGCAGACCACGGGTGCTCCAGTAAAACCCGTGTATGACACCAGTGAATTCTCTAACGTCCGATAATGAGATGAACATACTTAACCAAGCTGAAAAGTTATTCTGCTTTTTGTTTCCCAGTACAAATTATGAAATCAAGGAGAAACACTCCCCCTAAAGTCACCCCAAACAAACATGTAATCTGATTATTTTGGTCTTCAAAGATCATTAAAAAACAAACAGTTCTGCCTAAACTCTCAGTAAATTATCACTGGCCCAAAAGTCACTGACTGTCTAGTTGTCTGAACATCTCTACAATTTGACAGACTAGAGGATGCTTTCTGCTGTCTTGGCTGTTCACCTTATGTGAACCTCAAAATCAAACACCTCTGAACGGCACCTCTAATAAAGCAGCTGTGCGCTCTGCCGATGCTGTTGCTGCTTGTGAACGGCTCCACAAAGAAAACAATAATGGAAAAAGCTTTCTACAGTTTTGTTTTTGTCAAAATGAATCACTAAATTGATGTATTTTTATTCCCTGGCCCCAAATATAATTTCACAGTCCAGAATCATTACATACTCTGCAGTGATTGCTTTCACTAACAGTAATATTTTTGCAAAACACTTCAACTAATATATTTTCCCTATTTCCCAGGGCTACCCTGCATAAATTCCCTGGAGATGAAATGGCCAAGTCCCTTCCTAGGTGAAGCACCCTATCACAGCCAGCGGCTTTGGGGAGTTATTGTAGAAAAATCACTGAAAGCACCAACCTAATACACAGCAGCAGGCAGAGAGGCAAACAACATCAGGCTGTATTAGCAAGGGGATAGAGCAGTATACAAGAAGTGATACACTTTCTATATAATAAAAACTTTAATAGCTATAACCCAAACGGAGCTTACCTAGACCTGTTTGCAGGGCTAGGTGCTGTGATACGTGAAGCACAATACTTCCTTGCAAAGGATGTACCAGAGGGCAACAAAGATAATATCAGGTCTCTAAAATCTAAATTGTAGGAAAAGGTTAGGGGAGTTGAGTTATTCTCCCTGGAAAATAACAGCCACAGATGTGACCTAAAAGAAGTTTTCAAAATTATGGGAAGGCTCTGATAAAATTGTTAGTGTCACAGTGGCAAGGCACTCACAAAAAGAGAAGTGTAAACATTATAAAACTGGGATTAAAGAATAATTAGGAGAACTGAGCTATTCCATGCATAGATAATAAAATATAAAGGTAGTGTTCATTCCCATTGAGGTCAACAAAAAGTTGTCATTGATCTGAAGTAGGTAGAGCTATCCTAGAGCAATTCCCAAGATTGCACAGCAGTTAAAATTATGTTTTCCTGAGCAAAGAGCAGCAATGGAAGAGAGGGAGAGACATCCAGAAGAAATGGTTAAATTACAATAGAAAAACTGGGTGACATTTCTTCCTCTGCCTGGGAGATCACATCTTGAAGGAAGTCTCCTGGTCTGAGTTTTCGTGAGCAGGCAGAGACCTGTATTTGTCCCAGATGAGAAGCAGATGGCTGTAAACCAAGATTTTACTGCTCTGTATCACCTGTCTGTGCATTCAGAGATGGGGAGGAGAAATTGTTGGAAGTTGCCACTTGGACAAGAAACCAAGGCCATGGGTGTGGGGAACTGTCCTGCAAGTCCAGCCACCGCTGAGGCTGATATAGGTGGGAAGGTGCCTGCCATGGAAACAAAGCAACTCTGCTTCTCCTGCCCACGAGCTGGCGTGGGGAGAGAAGGAGTTTTGTGACCCCTAACCCAGGAGAAGTATGGGTAACCATCAATCCTGCCCGAAACAGGGGAGAAGCGAGTGCATCCAGCACACTGCTGGGAGGGATACGCTTCCCAGAGCTCTGGCAGAAATGCTGGACAAGCAGCTAAATTCCTTCCCAGAAACTGCTCCAGTGACAATGCAATGCCTCCTGGCTCCCTTCAGCCCACCTCTTGCAATAAATGTCAGCCTGCAGCCGTATTGGGCATAATTAGCCTATGATAATAAATTACCCACATTTTCAGGAAAATATTAGAGACCATCATTATTTGGAATAGAGCTGCATTCAGCTGCACAACCCTACCTAATATGATGGATGGAGCAGTCATGCCACTGAATACATTTATCTAGAATGAAGTGATTATTTCAAAGATGAACACAGTCAGAAATAAGTGCATATGAATCATATACTACTACACACTGGAGAGTATTGGAATAGCAGGGGTTGTAGGTCAGCTGACCAGCCCATAGCTTTTAGTTGGTAGATTATTTTACACATATACCCTAGGATTTTAAAGCTCAGTCTCAAAATCCCTCTGAATTTAAAAATGATTCCATGTTTTCTCTTGGAAGGAGGAAAAAAAAAAAAAAAGAAAAAGATACAGGAAGGGTTTTTTTCCCCTACCTTAAAGAAGATCTTTAGTGTTATTTGACTCCATTTTCCACCCACAGATGAAAGCATATTACCCAAAATACCACAGGCAAGCATATTGTTAAAATAATTTTGCTAACAGCTAATTATTGTATGAAAAATAAAGTAAACAATGAAGGACTTCCTGTGAGGACTCACACATGCCCAACTGACTGCAAGAGAAAACAGGAGTCATTACAGTAGAAGGGTCTCACCAGCTCTACAACAAAACTACTCGTTCCTTTTTGACACATTTTAATTCCCAACAATGTTTCTTTGGCCTTTTCCAATCATTTTAGTAAAGCAATCCAGGATCATGGACAAGGCTCACAACTCTGTTCTGCAACAGTACCCTGGCACTGGCAGCATCTTGCCTTTTTTTCTCCTGTGTTCTGATAGTAGGTAGGGTCACTTTAGGCATCAAGCTTGCATATCTGTGAATGAAGATAGGCTCCCTGTTTGGTGACTGGTATCTCCAGAGGGTTCTGAACAAAGTTAGATACTTTGAACAGGGTGTGCAAATACACAGCTTTGTGTAGATTCGTCTTTCCAAAATGCAGTAGCATTAATATAATTTCTACACATTCCTCTGAATTATAAGCATGCTTTTTTATGCATTTGGAACAATGCATAGACTCTTCATGGAAAGGGACCATATCTTGCAACTCAAGAGAAAACAAAGTCCAATGACTTTTCAGGCATATTCCATGCTCCCATCATCATCGTTGCTGGAAGAGATGGTGTTTTTCCTCCCCGCAATCTGTCCCAGTCACAAACGATTTTTTGCCCCCAGAAGTGATGTCTAGATTTTTGTGGATGGGGTGGTATAGTCAGATTGTGGGGAAGCTTATTTACCAACAGCAGTAACTATGCAACATCTCCAGCTGTAAAAAACTAATAAATGGACCTCTCTTACTGCCAGACTAGTGAAAGTATCTTTTTGGATAAGAAAACCAAAAGCAATTTTTAAAAGCTGAAGTTATCTGTTATTAGACATATTTAAGATGAGTTACCACGAGATATATGGCTGCCTTTTTTAAGAATTGTTGTTATTTCTTGATAGGTCATCAGTTAAGGATATTTATTACACCAGGCATCCATCCTAACAGCTAAATGTCTTGCTCACTGTAAACCAGAATTTTAAACTAGTTTATGGATATGATACTACCCCTATCCTAAAGCAAACCTCATAATCATTGGAAACAATATTATAATTGCATAAGACTTAATGCACAGTGATATTTATTTGGGTTTAAAATAAATGGTATCTATATGAAGACCAACATTGAATTTTTTTAAGATTTGCCCAAAATATTTAAATACATTCTAAACTAAGCAGCTATTTAAAAGTAGGAATCAATGCTACCTCCAAATGGCAATTTTTAAAAAATTGCAAGTATTGAACTTTTGAAACATACAACCAAATTCAGAGAAGTTCAAACATTTTCAGATAATCCGAATATTTGTTTTCATGTGTTTGATACATTTAGGAAGTAGAGGCAGCTGAAGCTCTTTAATATTGCCTGCTGAAAACAACACGCTAGTAAAAGCATGAAGCAGTCTGACATTAGGATGCAGTACCCATGTGGTAAATAAAAGATGGAGCGAACAGGGAGGAGCCTTTTATGGCTCAATCTATACTTCAAGAGCTGTAATGCTTGAAGGAAACAATTATATTGCATCTAATTTTGCACACTTTCCAGAGCAGCCTGTTGCTTTTTCTTTGGATGGAAAATTTGTACAAACAGCCGAGTAAGCCTTTTATGCCCTCCTGCACTGAGCTGTCTACCCAAAGCCCTAATGCACTGCTTCAGGGTTAGGGCTCATCTCAGAAAGGGCACTACCACAGCATCTCTGCTGTTAACAGTGAGAAAAATTCCCTCTCCTCTGTTTCTCATGCAAGAGCAGTGTCTCTCCAGCTCTCCTTTCTTTTACCAACTGAGGACCAAGAACTTGTCAGGCAGAATGAACCCCAATGTGAATTGGAAATATTAGGAAAAGATGGTGTCTGCTTTGTTAGTGCTTTGGGTTCCCACCTGCACGTGGTTATAAAAAGAAGAGATTTCCAGATTTCTTTACTTTTGTTAGGGAGATATTTCACATGTAGCTTCTTTTTACCCAAAGAAAGTGAGAAAGGGAACATCACACCTTTCCATAGTCAGACTTGCTTCTTGATAATTCCTGGTCAGTTGAGGAGAAAATTAATTAAAGATTGAGGGAATGAAAAAAGACAAACAGGATAGAGAAGAAGAACAGAATAGGAAAGAGAAAATAGGAATCTTTTTGTTTGCTCATTTGTTCTTTTATATAGTTGATCATTCTTGTTCTGTAAAATTGGTATTTTCAGGTAGCTGCTTTTGTCCCAGCCTGGGTGAAAATGAATGTTGAAACTTACTAGTTAGGAAAATCTGAAACACAGCAATATCAGAAATTGATACTGAAGTGCACTTGGATGAGGTATCATGAAGCTTCAGGGGTTCCATAACTAAAGTACTTCTCACACCACACTCACAGGATGGGAGGCTGTCCGGGAACATGAAGTCCGCTCATTCTTCTCAAGAGACTTATTTTCTTCCACTTTGTGGGCTTCTTTCTGTTACTGCAAGAGCATACAAAGCTACATCACATAGTGATACAGAGATTTAGCCCCCAAAGTGGGGAACTTTCTTTCCTAATCTGAATTATTTTAACTGCCAAAAGCATAAATGCTGCTCAATTGGGCCAGGTGCAAGGAAGGCAGCAAAATTTCTTCATGTTCCTTCAGCAGTCAGTGCTAACACCACAAGCAGGGCGTCGCCAGTGCCAGTGTGGGGGGATACAGCCCTCTGAGTTCAGTCAGGGATAAGTAGAAAGGACAAATGAAGTACTGAGAAGATTGCTGGGTTTTTAATTGACAGTAAATACTAAGAGAGAGAATTTTACAAAAACAGCTTCCATGTCAAATCGAGAAGTTTCTGAGAGTGCTTTTCAGGTACGGCCAGACAGCGTTGTGTTTCTGTGGTGAGTTGACCCTGGCTAGACACCAGGTGCCCACCAAAGCAGGTCTAGCTCTCCCCCTCCTCAGCTGCACAAGGGAGAGAAAATATAATGAAAGGCTCGGGGGTTGAGATAAGGACAGCGAGAGATCATTCACCAATTACTGTCACAGGCAAAACAGACTTGACTCAGGGAAATTAGTTTAATTTATTGCCAATCAAATCAAAGTAGGATAACAAGAAATAAAACCGTATCTTAAAACACCTTCCCCCCATCCCTACCTTCTTCCCAGGCTCAGTTTTGCTCCAGATTTCTCTACCTCCTCCTGACAAGTGGCACAGCAGGATGGGGAATGGGGGTTGTGGTCAGTTCATCACATGTTGTCTCCACTGCTCCTTCCTCCTCACACTCTTCCTCTGCTCCACCGTGTGGTCCCTCCCACAGGATACAGTCCTCCAACAAACTTCTCCAACATGAGCCTTCTCCACAGGCTGCAGCTTTTCACAAACTGCTCCAGCGTGGGTCCCACCCATGGTGTGCAGCCCTTCAGGAACAGGCTGCTCCAGGGTGGGTCCCCAGTGGGGTCACAAGTCCTGCCAGCAAACCTGCTCCACTGTGGGATCCTCTCTCCACAGGTCCTGCCAGGAGCCTGCTCCAGCACAGGCTTCCCATCGGGTCACAGCCTCCTTGGGGCACCCACCTGCTCTGGCATGGGGTCCTCCAGGGGCTGCAGGTGGGTCTCTGTTCCACCGTTAACCTCCATGGGTGCAGGGCACAGCTGCCTCACCATGGGCTGCACCACAGGCTGCAGGGGAATCTCTGCTCTGGCACCTGGAGCACCTCCTCCCCCTCCTTCTGCACTGACCTTGGTGTTTGCAAAGTTCTCCCTCTCACATATTCTCACTCCTCTCTCCAGCTGTCATTCTGCAGGGGTTTTTTTCCCCCTTCTTAAATATGTTATCCCAGAGGCGCTACCACCATCACTGATGGGCTGAGCCTTGGCCAGCAGCAGGTCTGTCAGATCCATCTGGCATTGACTCTGTCATATATGGGGGAAGCTTCTAGCAGCTTGTCACAGAAACCACCCCTGTAGACACCCCACTACCAAAACCTTGCCACGCAAATCCTATAGTTTCCTATATGCAGCTTATCTAATGCATGTATGCACATTTATAAAAAACACACACACACATATACTTGCATATTTTGATACTGAAATAATTTCATGACTAGAACTCAGTGATTAGAAGAAAGAGGTTGCTGGATTAGTAACACCAACCAATACCCTCTCTGTCAAGGCAGAATTAAATCAATGTATTTTTTTAAGTGTTAAAAATCTTCCTTTATAAACTTCATAAAAATGAACTGGGATATGGAATAGAGATGTAATGATCAGCTGCTTTGCTTTTCTGATAGGAGTTTGACTCAAATCCCAAACCTCTGAAGGTATAAGACAAATAGGAGACTTGCTCAAATTAATTTGCTAAAAGAACAGGTAATCATGAAAATTATCCCAACATTTGATGACAGGGAAGCCTGTGGTCATGCACACCCAGTCACCCACACATCCTGTCACTGAAAACAAAGGATGCATATCAGAATTGAATTGCTAGGAAACCACTGCAAAAGAGCTATTCATATATACAGAGGTAAATTAATTAGTAAATAAGCAGCAGCTTATATAAAGCTACTACATCCTCAAGCAAACTTATAACAAAGCCACCAGAGGCAGTAGGTCAAAGACATAATTTTTTTCGTTGTCATTCTGCAGGTATGTTGCAATTATTCAATATAATGCACTAAATACAGGGTCAGGATTTTTCTGCAAAAGGCAATGTCAAAACTCCAACTGACTTCAATGGGAACAGAAATGAGCATGAAGTGGGCAGGCAGATTTTTCTCCATGTCCACTAAGACTCACAATTAAACATAATTACTTAAGACATTCTTTGTAATCTTTCTCTAAAGCTGTTAGTACTTCACAAGATATGTCCTCCAAAATATTTGTCTAATCTTTGCCCATTGTCTAATTAGAGATTACTAAATATACACTAAAATTTTCAACTGACTGCTTTGTGGGGGGCTTTCCTACTTCTCTGGGTTTTCAGGCTCCCTTCTTACTGCTGGACCACTGGGAGGTGTGCTTTGGATAGTGTCCCATCACCCTCTTCCTCTCAGCAGCCAGAAGGCTGCTGGAATTCACATTCATCCTGCCAAACTGCTCGCAGACCTGTTCCTTCAGGATAGTCACCACTGAGCAAAAAAGCTTTACAGGAAATTATATGGAGATGAACTCCACCTAATATCCATACAGTAGATGTTCCAGATCTCACAGAGACAAGGACGATCCATTAGGTGTAATCTTAGTTTAAGCAGATCTACATGTAGCTTTCTTTTTTTGTCATCACTTCTGCGTTTCGTAAATATTTGTAAGCTATATTTTCAAGTTTTCAATTTTTAAAAATATATGCTACTTAATGCATTTTACCTTAGACTGGTCTGAGTAACACCTGAGTTCAGAAAACTGAAGAACAGCAAGTCAGTCTTCCCCCAAAGGCCTGGCAAAATCTGGGCTCTGGCACGCACCTTGTGTCCTACACATCACCACAGCATTGTTGCTGGTGTCCAGCAAGCCACAGAGCAAATCTTCATCTGAAATGTACAGGCCAGGTGGAAAGTTGGCACCACAAACAAGGAGAGTGAAAAGTTTCTTCCAAAGACTCTGATTACTCTGCACAATCTCCAGCCGACAATAAGGTACCGGCAAGCGCCCTCAAACCTAAAAGCCAAAGGGAAAGTATCCATCACATTTGCATGCATACCCACATTAATCCTTTCTTACAATACTTTTGTCAGATACCTACATTTTGCAGTGAGGTTGCAGACGCCCAGATTTTTGCTGTATTTCTATTTTGGCTGAGGGCTTTTTACCATTTCCACTGGGCAACCATTATCTGGCATGACAGCCACCATAAGTGACAACAACTATTTTGCATCTCTTCTCAAAGATATTTATTACTGCCATGCAAATATTACATATATCAATACAGAAAGTTTTTCCATGTAATTTACTTAAAAAATTCTTTCCATCCAAAACCAATTTTTCTAAAAATGAGATCTTTCTATAAAGTAAATACTGCTCTACACAAGTTGCGTTTCTTTTGGAGTAACATTGTGGTCATCAACAGAAAACATGATGACAACATCCTTATTTTCAGAAAAAAAAATATCCTCTGAATATCTTAACATCTACAGAGAGTTATATCGGACTGCCAATTCATAGCCAACTGACTATGCAAACCCAGAGAAAACCATCAGTAGAAAGCAATCTGTCACAACTGGAATGGGAAAGCTGCTACAGCAAGAATCTGCTGGGCAGCTGCTACAGCAAGAATCTGCTGGGCAGTAATCCCTGTGCATCAGATTTACTTTTGAAATAAAACCTTCAGGAAATAAATGAACATTGTTAAAGAAGCTTTCACATGAGTTTATATGGCACTGGTCTTTAGCTCATTGTAGACTCTCTTAACTACAGAAATCAACTCTTTTTTTTTTTTTTTTTTTTTTTTAGTAAAAGAAGAGCATAAACTAATTCAGCCTGTGATGAAACTACCAAGATTGCAATGGCTTCTACTCAAAGCAGTGACGTTATCCCAGATTCACTCAAAATTTAGTTCAGACTGAAATGCAGTCTGAGGTTTCAGGGATGGCCAGCTGAACCTTTTGGGTAAACCACTGCATTTTTCAGAGTTTTTCAGACCTTGCAGGCATGTCTCATTTCAAGGTCTAGTATCAGAAAGAATGGAAAACAGATAAGCTATAAAGCACTTTTTCCTCCAAACTTAGAGGGATTTTAAAATTACATTGGTGGAGAATTTTATATAAAAATAAGCAAGCAATGATCACTGTAGGATGTTTAGGTAAAAGTTAAAGGAACAAGACCAACCTAAGAACACCCTTGGTGTGGTAGTCCTTCCCAACCTCCAGCAATTGATTGTGTAAACGTTTCCTGATCTGGAGGATAAACCCAGTCCACTGTTGTTGATAACTGCTGGTGAGCTCTCTTCCACAAACTTCTCTAACGCATTTTGATTCTTAGCCTCCATAACATCATGAGATTATGAATTCCAGCCAAAAGATCCCTTTATGTGTGTCCTGTTTCCTTTTACTTTTTCCCCAGACATCTTCAGATGATCACTGGTTCAGATGCAGTTAAAAATATTAATGCTTTGGCTAATTCAGCGTTGCAACAATTACTATAGCAATATAAGCAGTGTGGCATTATGTTCCCAAAGGACAACCCTGTGTAATAAATATATACTATTTTATTATCTTTATGTCTTCTGTATAAAAATATATTTTTGATACAATAGGGGCTTTAAAATAGGCAACATATTCCACAATTTTAATCCATTCCAATATATTTCTTACTAATCCAAGTTTGTAGTATGTTCAGAATACAAGCATATTTTTGACTGCTCGCATAGTAGTGCTTCTGTTACTGGACTTGCCTAATTCTTACCTGACTCCTTATTTAATCACAGGAACAGCTAACTTGAAACCACTGATACCATAAAACTCCTTCCATATTCTTTCCACAAAGGAGGTGCAAGAGAGATAAAACTGGGATCAAGTGGAACTCATGGTTAAACACGGCTAAAGCCACCAAATATTATTACGTTATTCACCTGCTACATAAAATTCATATGCTAATTTCACCAACCTTACAGAAGAGGGATAACATATATTTACATCTGATTTTTCAGACTGAAAAATTCAAACAAGTTTTATTCAGCATTTAAAAACACCTTGTAAATCACATTAGTACATCATTAAAAATCATTGGTCATAACACTGCATTTGTTCTCGTTTGCTATAAAGAACCAGATATGCCTCAGATACGCATATATTTCTACCTAAAGGAAGTGCATTACTGGTGTGTTTGCTGTGGGCTTGGAGATGAGGATATACCCCAAATCTCTACAGTCCACAAATGTACTTTCACCAAATTCGAGGCAAAACTTCCTTTCAGTTAAGCGCACAGAGATACAGCGCAGCAGCGAAGCCTCTCCTCTCCCCAGCCTTGGCTCGCACCCTCTGCTCTGCCTATTCTGCAATAGTGGCTCAGGATCAGCTCCTGGGTCAGGATCTGGTCCTTACCGAACACCCAAAACTTCTAACCCTGATGCAATGCTTTGGAAATGACTTGCTAACAAGGGTTTGTCAAAATAAATTTTCAAAAACCCAGGGGGAAAATTTAAGGTAGTGGCAAGCAAACATATATCAACAGAAAAAAAATCAAAGCATGAATATACTGAAATGCAAACAGCCTCCCCTTAGAAAACAGGTCCTATTCTCAAAGTTTGCATTCCTGTGACAAATGCACAAACAAAGCATCACTTGATGTTGCTAACCATGGTGTTTGAAGAAAGTGTCTCTTGCTTCTCTTTTACAGCATTTCCCGCCCAGCCTTTTTGTCTGTGGAGATAGTCTAATATGTAAATGTCCTTCCACAGTCTCTTCAGACTAAAAAGGAAGTCTTGGGAATTGAAATTCTATTTATATTTATCATAACTTGATAAGAGTAGAGTGTGTTTATTTAAATACTCTACCATTATTTCTTCTTAACAACAGGCAGCTCTGAAGTGCAGTTATAAGTCTGTTTACACCACACAGATATCAAATTGACTTGCTAATGGTAACTTTTATTCGGTATCCATGGGTTACTGTGTCATGTGATTTGACATCAAGTACAGACAGTGCTGATTAGTAGCATCCAGTTCTGTCCATCTCTGTGCATCACTGAACCATCTGGTCATTTATTCACTAATAAGCCCCTAATGGCCCAAATATTCACCGGCCTGTCATTGTGACATGGCATAAAATGCCTACATCTTTCAACTTGCTTTGACATGTTGCTTGTTTCACATCAAAACCCGTCATTTACAGGAAAAGAGCTCAGAGGGGTAAAAACTTGACCTAATCTGCAGTGTTAACACAAAGACAGAGGCTTTGTTATCTGGTAGCCTGACTGAAAGCATGTAAATGGGCATGAATTCATTTTGTACATTTTTCCATGCTCATTTTACAACATTCTTTAAGTTTGGTATCATTCCTAATATGGGTTTTTATGTGGGTTTTGCTGTGAAATCTCTTTTCTTTATCTGTTAATATTCTTAGGAGTGCTTTAAAGGGAGCTGGATTCCCAGAGACGTTTGTCAGTTTTCTATATGGAAAAATGTGTATTAATGGGAATATTATGGGCAGCTGCAGAAGTTTTCTGAACCTTTCTATTAACAATTAACATGATTAATAATTTTACTTTGTGTTTCTCTCTTTTATCTTTGCCTAGATATCAATAGGCAGTGTAATACTTTCTGCCCTAAAGGACGGGAGATGTGTTAACTATTTCCAGTGTAGTATGTTAGATTTTGCAGATTCCTTCTAGGTGAGAAAAATCTCACAGTATGTAATCACACAGCAAATTCAAACACGTTATTACTTAAGAGTCATGAACGCTTAACAACTGAAAAATCTCTCTTCAGTCCCATCACAAAAATTGCTGGAGAAGAAAGAGGTCACAATCAATGCTCTTTTTTTTTTTTTTTTTTAATCTTACTGGCTATAGCCACAGTTAAAATAGTTTAAAAAAAGCAAACACCCATTAAACTAATTGCTGTTGAAATCTTGGTTAATACATCATTAAAATGTGATTAAAGCATGATGTAATTGATTGTAACTAGAACACTTAGGGTGGTTTTATGGCTCTGCAGTCATTGGTGTGATGGGACACATAATTCACCCAGTATGTTAGCTTCACTTGATGTGTGCCTCTATTGGCACACTAGCTTCTTGAAGCAAGCATACTCTGCTCAACAAAAACTTCCATTGTGTTTCCTTCTGGCTGTTATACTACTTGTAAGGTGATAAGTAAAAAAAAAAAAAAAAATTTAACATGATAGAGCATTTGCTTTTTTTTAAATAACGGCAGTGTTTAAAATAGTCTTTTCTTTTTTCCGTGGGCTGACATTATGTGTATGTTGCTGGTGGTAGTTCCTGTTAATGACATGAACATCATCCAGGATAAATCCTCAGTGCATGCTGGTAAATTTTATCAGAGAATTCAGGTCATCTAATGAATCAATTTGAATGTTGGTATCTTCATGCTGAGATTCAATCAAGTTTAAATTTCATTTAAAATTAGTTAGCTTACAATAGTTACAGTCAAACCCATAACCCAGCCTTAGGATACATACACAGAATTTAGTATATGCATTCAAATGTTTCTACTTTTTGATTATTCACTTTACTGATCCTTGCTACACAATGTTATTCTCAAGGGCATCAATAAACACATTGACTCCTGTCTTATAAGCTTGAGAATACCTTTTGCACTTACTCAGAGCCCTCAAACCTAGAGGGCTGGAAAAAAATCATGTTTTGTGAAAAATGTAGAGGTTTTGAAACTAATCTCTATTCAACATTAAAACAAAACGCAAAGCAGAGCCAAGTCAAGCAAGATATGAATTGATATCTTTCTAACCCCCTAAATGGGCATCTTATTCATAATGTTGTTAATTCCTCTTGCTCTAAAGAAAAATCCCATCTGACAGATGCAAAATCTTTTTGACAACATTTAATCAAAGTGGAAAATTGCTATTAAAAAAATCTGTTTTGATGACCTGTCATTTTCTGATGGAAAAAGCAGTTTTGTCAACAACACAAACCCCGATCAATTCAGGATATATTCCCATTTGTGCAAATAGGACTTACAGATACCAAAATACTCTATGTAGGTTCTCAGCCCCCTGGAGGATTTGTTCTTTGGTTCTAACTTTTTTAACATGCTAAGCATTCTGAAATCAGTATTTACAGTAATGTTAAATACAGCTACTGAGTATGAGTGGCAGATGGAGAGTGGCTCTTTTGCATGTTATTTATCTTTTCCAGATTTTGAAAATTAAATAAATTCATGTTGGCTGAAAAATTTCATTCTAGCTATTTCAGTCATACTGACACTTCTGAAAAACTTTTAGAATTTTAAAATCTTTTTTCAGATATTGATCCTCTGAAAATTAGTTTTTCCATTTTTATTTGAAATTTAGTTGACATAAAAGTGATTACTTGAAATAAGTCAGAAAGAATATAAAATCAGTTTTTTTAATTAGATACATTACTGAAGTGAACCATGTTGATACTGAAAAAAATTTTAATGTTGAGAAAGAGAATGAATTGTAACCACCTCCATAATTCTGGCATCTCTCGGGGAAAATGTTCTGTTTGTCTAACAGGCAATCCCTCAGAAAAATCCTAGTTCTGCTCAGCATCTAATAAGCCTGGGCTCACCACCAGCTCTCATGGAATATTGCTGCTAGAATGGGAAATGGAGAGAAGTGTTTACTTCTGAGATACAGGGGAAAACTTCCTCAGAAGAGTTACACTGCTCTGTCTGGAATTTTTTTTTTTTTTTTCAGGAGGATACAGCACAGGACATCTTAAATGTATCTTGAACATTTTGTTTTATCAACTACTGCTTATTACAGGATTTGCAGAAATCTTTAAACATAATGATGTCACTAGCAGGTATGCAGATACAAATGAAGCATTTTTTTAAACTAAAAAGGCATGATTCATTTCAACAAGCATAACTGCGTCATGCAGCGAGTCGTATATATTGGATGGTAATATCTGTGATATTAGCTGTATTTTGAATACAGAACACATAAGAATTTCATTCTGTTTTTAACTGTATAAATTCAAGATTATATTTCTAACATGCCCAGTTAACAGCAGAAAGACAACTGTGCTCATATTTTTAATGCATAGGTATTTCAATTACCGGGCCATGACTTCAGCTAGAGCCCTTTGAATCAGAATTAACATAACACAGCACCACCTATTTTTGTAAAAACAAAACAGAAGACATAATCAATTGCTTGGCGACTGCTAAAACTCAAAAGCTATCCTTTTTCAGGAAAAGGCTTTTTCAATGGCTGATATTTTACACTTACCAGACACAAGTGGTTGCATCCTCAAAGTAGCCATTTAAGAAGCCAGCTAATAAGTATTTAAAGGAAATCTTATTACCCTCTTATATACCAGATAACAAGATTGTATTTATATAGCACTATTTAACTAAAGATCATACACTATTCAAAATGGGAATAAATGTTATTCATAAATTTTAAACAGGTGAAAAAAAAAATCACATATGAACAGCTGACAAAGGGGATAAAAAATGTCGCACACCCAATCAGTAGAGTAGCACGACCGTCCCGACTACATCACTGCTCTTGACAGGGTAACTTTGGCCATCTTCCCCAGACCTCCTTTGCAGAGCACTTAATTCTCTGCTCTTCAGAATAAATATCAGTATCTCAACACTGGTAACATCACAAACTGTCTCTCTACAGCAAGCAGAGCTGCTTCTTTTTTAATACCTTTTTAATTCAATGGAGTAACAAGAAAACGATTCCTGGCCACTGATGAAAAAAATCTGCCACCAAGCTTATACACAGTGAAACAGCAGCATATTGCTACTGTTCACTTAGATGGGAATTAATGTGGTAACAGCACATTTTAATGCTGAAAGCAAAAATGCAAAATCTATTCAACCAGTCTCTGAGTATTTTCCTTTAAAATATTCATGTTTTTCATATATAGAAGTGTTTGTGAAAGTGGCACTTGTACAACCAACTACAATGGCAAGCATTAATACTGCACCCTTTTAGATTAGATAAGATCACAACGGTGGTTTTTAACATTCCACTTAATTACTTCCCAATCCTGCAAAGACATTTATGCATTTACTTAACTTTTCATATATTAATATTTCCATTGATTTAACATGCATCCAAGTCTTTGAAATATTAGGGCCTAAACACAAGGCTAATTATATGCAAAGAGCATTTGTAACTCTTTTAATGACATCAACTGTCTCATATTTGAAACTAAATACGCTTATTGCTGTGCCTAATTGTTGACTTTCTATTAAATATTTTACTTGGAAATAGAGTGGTAGAAATTGAATTTTAAACTTGCATATTTGTGTATTCAGACCCAAACTGGTACAGATCATACAGAAATAAATGCTGTTTATTAATGCAGCAGAAGTACTGCTGATACATTAACCACACTATAATCAAGAATGTCAAAAATAGCATATGGCTCTGCATTGGCAGACACACTAGAAGTGCATACCGTATGCACCCACACGTGAGCCAAAGTTTGTAAAATTCAGATCTATTAGTATTTACGAACAATTAAAAGAAGCTCTCTCATACAATAAATCTCAAATAGGGTCAAATATATGTTGTAAGCTACTGAATAGGCTATAGTGATATCCATATGGTGATTTGAGATACAGACCTAGATTTTTAATGAGTCTGATTCCATCTTTTGAAATAGTCATCACAACAACTTGCCACTACAACTTTACAAGTACAGCTACTTGTACATATGACTGACTACATATTCACAACAGCAGGCAAAGCACCCATCACCCTGATGTCAGCGTCACCCTTTTTACTACAGCAGTGTCAAATATTTCAGTAGTTGAGAGAGAGGAGTGAAAGAGCAAACGGTCCACTTCCACATGTGTGTGTTTGCACACACGTACAAAGCTATCGGCCTCCTCTCATTTCCAGACCCACTAATCACAAATGATCTAATCCCATGTTTGCTCCCTGAAGTAATTAACTACAACGGTGATTATCCCAGGGTCACCATCAGGCTACCAAGAAATGATTGTTACCAAAAAGCAGAAAGACTGGAAGCAAGAAATCCACAATTGTCTGATCCAGTATGCAGTTATGACCCCCTCTTCTGCAATAACAGTGACTTAAAGAAAGCCCAGCACATGCCACTTCAATGGAAAAGAGGCTCTAAAGTCTACAGCAAAGATACATTAAATGCTGCTGCATCTGCTTACTCTAGTGAGCAGTCAGTTGTTATTTTCTACCAGAATGCATTGTCTCCTGTAGTTTCTTTTTTAGGTTTTCATGGGAAATAACAGAACCCCATGAGGGTCCCTGGGTGACAGAGGCTCTGCCACACAACATTTTCTATCAAGATATTAACATAATTAAATGATCCATGACAGAAAAAATATGATTGTTACAGTATATGCTACGTCATCACTGATGTTAACAAAAACTTAAAGCCTCCATCAGTTGAAATACATCTATCATACAAAAAGTAGATAAACAAATTTGAGATAGACCTATCGCATAGGTCTATCACTAAAGTTTGTCACTAACAGACTTCCCTAGTTCAGCAACAGAAAGCTTTATGTAAATTTTCTTGATCCACTGTATCTGATGCACATTCTAGACTTTCTAATTGACATCTGTACAAGTATCTGATGACAATTTCATTGTGAACTGGTATTCTGTGAAGCTTCTACTGAAAAAAGACCCCACAGATATTCTTCTCTCAGCAGTTGTCCAACACCCTGGTGAATGTTTTCAGAAAAATCCCTCTTGTTCTGGAAATCCACTTTCTAGCAATCTACCCAGAGACTTCTGAGAGTTCTTAGATCCTTAATATGTACAAATTAATCCAAAATCAATGACAGTCAAGGGGATACAGTAATTCTGAAAACAGAGTCAAAACAGCCTCAAATGCTCAAAATCACACATGCTTTTGGGGAAAAAAAAGAACCATGGTATACCCTGACCATAGGTCAAATTAAAGCTGTAGTACAAGCGTTGGTCTTGCTCTACAACGAAGTGTGAGAGCATTTGTCAGTATGCATTTCTCAATGGGCCCAGTCCTGAAGACCTCACTCAGGCAAATCTCTTTTTGGTTTGGATCTAAGAGTTCAGAAATTTTTACCCTTTGACAACCGCTCTGCCACTGCCTCCTTTACCTCTCTGAGCTGAATAGATGATGCCCTTTGATCAGCGACACCAGTTTTACCACCAGATTAAAAGCACGTCCTGTTCTGAAACAAAGGACAGTACTAAAGACAGGCAGAACTGCTCTTTTTCTTCAGCCCAAGATCTTGGGAAATAAAGCATTGATTTTTAAAAACTTTGTTTCTGGATTGTGCTTTTAATACAGTTAAGTATCTCAATTTTGAAAGGAGTTAAACTGAAATGAAAGAAGACTTCCCACGTTTTTCTCAAACTTGCACCGTAGTTCTCTCTTAGCCATTTATTCCTCCCAGTCCCAAATTTATGGACAGTGTCAGTAGTCCACTGTAGTGGCAAGACCCATTATGCTCTTTCTTTGCATGCCAAGTTCTGACTTGGATTCTTTTCTCACATAACAAATACAAAATTCAATTCTCAGAAACAAGCATTAAAGCGCAGATCACCAGACCTCTCCCTCCCTTGTCATGCTGTTTGCTTACTTTAGAGAAAGATGAGCTTCCCTTTAGCTGGCTTAACTCCAGAACTAATTATCTGAGATTAGTGACCTGCACAAACCTCACTGATTTCAAGGAAATTCACCAAGCAGGCTCCAAAACAAGTGAA
Organism: Strix uralensis; assembly: GCF_047716275.1. Classification (NCBI taxonomy): domain Eukaryota; kingdom Metazoa; phylum Chordata; class Aves; order Strigiformes; family Strigidae; genus Strix; species Strix uralensis. Next base: position 21,013,346 of record NC_133977.1, on the reverse strand, counting down.
AAAATCTGAGTTCTTTCATATCAACAACAGTAGTTAGTGTAAAGTAATCTTCTCTCCTCTAAAATCACAGAAGAAAATGCAGACCAAAGCAGAAACTAGAAAGGTGCCACTTTATGGTTTAGAATACTCTATTAATAAATCTTCCCATTTTTAACCCTTTATTAACCTTTTATTTTTCCTCATCAATTTATTTTTTCCCCCCATAGGGTAAATCCTAATAAAGACTATATCCCGTCATTACTCTGTATTGGATCCCAATTTTCAGTATTTTTGTTAATCAGTTGTGTCATGCTTTGCCCAACTAGCAAGGCATGTCCATCAACCCTAACAAGTTTCTAATGTAAGCAGAAAAAGGAGAAAATAAGAGAACAAAGGACATAAGAATAAGCCTTTATTTTATCAACCCTTCTTGGTTTGTACTGCAAATTGTCCTAGATAAAGACTACCTCTTCTCACAGGTAGATCAGATAGTAAATGGGAGCTTAACTGCTGGGATAAACACCACAATGAAGGAATAACAAAGCTATTGTTAATATTGCTTTTTCTTGATTAATTTTCTTGTGACAATTTTAAAAAGTGCTTCACAACTGCCGAGTTCATAGCTGCTGTACACAGTGCTTGAATACAATCTCGAACAGTATCAAGGGCAACTTAACAAAAGCAGCATGGAGCCACCTGTATCTGCACAGACTGGGCTGGACCCTGCTATCAGACACAGCTCACTCTGCCTTTCTCATGCTTCACAGTTTGCAGAAGCATTTTCACAAAGGCCTTTGTGTAGGACCCTTGCACAGGAGGCTGAAGTTCTGAACAGTTCACCATCATTGTTGATTTTTAACAATATTTAGGCCACAGCAGCCAAACCTATTTGCATGTGCAGAATGTTCATTGACTTTTCACAGGGGAACAATGGTATCTAAAAAGTGGAGCCAGGATCATTCCCAAGTACATGTGCTATGTAAGAAACTTCATACCTGAGCCAGAAGGATTATCTTCATATATTATTAAATCCAATGTATATATAAGTAGTGCTTACTGATGCAAACTGTAGTGCCTCCTTATTCTGAGAATAACAGAAAAAATAAGCTGAATAAAGTAAAATAAATGTACGGTATCCCTTCTTTATAAAGCAAACATTACAATACATTTGCAGAACTCCATTAACTACAGCATGGAGGGGAAAAGAGCTTTTTTTTTTTTTTATATGATTAGCTAAGTTTGACTGGTTTTTTTAATTGCTGTCAGGAGTCCATAAAGGAGTGACTATATATGCATACCTTCATTTCACTATACTGTAATTTAATCTCAGCGATTAATAAATATTTGTAGCACTGTGAATGGCAATGCTAAGCATTATTTACTTTTTTCCCCAAACTTTTCAAACAAATAACTGTAAAAGTGTTCAAGCATTTATATCTTACACAAACATATTGGCTTATAATTTTGTGTGATGTTGAACCATTCTAGAACTTCAGAATGGCCATCTCCAAGGCTATTAGGCAAGAAGCACCCTGATATCAGATACCAGATGTAAGAGAATAAGTCACTTCAAGATACTAACAGCATCATCGCAACTCGTAGGCAGATACAGATATTCAATTTTTTGCTCAAACAGGTATTTTCTCCAACGTTGATCAGAGCAGCATTTTAACACCTCCCTCAGTTTAATGAAGATGAGCAAGATTCCTGCCATACAGGAGTCATATGTTTACAATACAGAGTGCCATAGGAAGAAAAGGCAGAGGCAATAAAATGAGTAGACCAAGACCCATCATTCCCAGTTCCACTTCAAGTCTGAACACTTACTGACTGGAATGATCTCAAGCCTATCACTTGTTTCTTAACTGCTTTCTTCACAAAACAGAAATACAGGTAGCAGAGTCACGGGAGCACTGAGGAAAAAAAAGTTTAGATCACCCATAGGTCCCAGGAAAGCATTAATTTCTCTCCTCAATTTTGTAAGCCAGTGAATCTTTCCAGAGATGAAATGGTTGCCTAAGTAATGGTTATATACATATATCTATTTGTACACCTTTCCTGAACTCCATTAAAACATCTGCTTGCAGACCTTTAGCAAGAAATGAGAAAATTCTTACTTATCCTTTGAGTGAAAAAGCCCTCTGTGTATTTAACTTACACTTTATTTGTTTTTAAAATATATTCAGGCACTCCTGTGCAATTTGTTGCTAATGCTTAATGAGCCAAATCCTTTTAGATATTTGTCTACAACTGTAAAATTCTCTGCTGGCCTTTTCCTCAAACTAGAGGTTTTAGCCCCAACTTATTAATAGATGCCAGTGAAAAACACCAACTCCAGAGACCTTCCCACAGTGCCTTGTTCAGCCTGCTGCCCTTTACACTTTGCTTGTAACCAACAGATAGTTTTAATGTGCATATCCACAGGTGTGTAAGGCAGCCCAGGAACTAGTTTCTATGCACTAATATCCCTGTGAAGGACAAGCCAGGCAATCAAGCATCTTGATTTAGCCTCCATGCAAAAGGTCAGATTAGGCACTCTCTTGAGGTCCTCACTACATTTCTGATTCTGTGCTTATGCTGCGACACCTGCAAGAAATGCAATAGCTAGGTAAAGTGGCGTTGTGAGGAACTTAGGAAGAACAAAAAAACAACATTTGTTACTAGAAAACAGAGAAACTCAAAACTATCAAACACAATCCCCTATCTGTCCTTTCGCTATTTTTATTATTCTTTATACATGTCCTAACTAAACAAGCTCTTTATGCCCAGGCTGGCAGCAAAACCCGCACAAAGCTATCCAATTGCCTCACCTCACCACTCAGGTAGGGTCTGCCCACCCAATACCACAGCTGCCCACGCTGGCACGGTCAGCAGCAGCAAGGGCTGCAGTGGGAGACTTCTGCCGTGGGAAGTTTCCTCCCCAGCACACAGTCGCAGGCTTGCACAGAGCCCCGCACAATGTGCCCCTTGCTCTTGCATGTGGATGCATAGCAATGGGTGCTTTTTTCCCCGCTGGATGTTCTGTTTGAGGGCATCACGGGTGTCATCACGATCCAGGTATGAAAAGCTGCTTAGCAGGCAGACAGCGACTGCTTGTATCAGCTGGAGGTTCAACAGCACTTTGTAGTCCCAAATAGGGAACACTGCAGTAACTTAGTATGGGAGTGAAGAAAACCAGCAGAGGACTTGGGGTGAGGTTCACCCTCCTCCCCCAAAGAGTTCCTTTGCCAAGCGTGCAGTCAGAAATCTCTTCCAAGATTGCTTAACCCCTACTAAGATTTAGATACACTGTGTGTGGCAGCAGTACTTAGCCTGCAAGCTAGGGAGCCTGGAAGAGACAGAGGCTGTGTGTGTGGTCAGCGCCATCAGTAATGAATCCCCTCTCATACAGGGAAAATTGGGTCCTCTTTCCTCACAGAGGACATTACACAGTGTATCTGGAGGAGAGCAGCTCTCTTGGGCACTGCTGGTAATCTGCTCTTCAAAATCACAGTAGCAGCATTAGAGTTAACTAAACTCTAAAACGGTTAAGACGGAGAAATTTTAGACAAATACAGCACTGATGGGAAATAAAAAATAAGAAGAAATTCAACTGTAACCAATCCTGACTTCCTTCAGACAAGGCAACTAAAGAAAAAAAGACCTGTAAGAGCCCTCTGTAGGCTATTCAGGCACCTTATTTAAATTTTGTAAGAGGATCTGAAACCATAATGATGGTCACATGTAAATATCAAATAGCTCAGTTATGTCAGGAACCACTTACCCACAGGAATTTTTTTCTGCAAAGGATGCCAAACACCCATGGATTTAAAAATAAGATTCTAATACATAACAAAAGTTGTAATTCTCTAACAGTAAAATCAGAAAGAGCCCATGCCAAAGCTATAGCCAGAGATAATCCTATCATGGTCGTGAATACATATTCTGCCAGAAGCTCTTCCACTAAACATTTAGTGAAGCACATCTTTGGGTCCTAATTTTCCAAAATTTTCATACAAAGCCTATCTTTAATAAATAAGATCTTCAGTGTTGAGCAGATATATGTCAGACCCTGAAGCTCTATAATCACTGTATTTTAAAATTTCTTTTAAAATTCAGTGCAGTTGTCATATATGCGCTCATTTTAGTTATGCATAGGTGGGTTTGCAGTGGCATCAAGTGTGCAATTAGCCTATTCCCAGGTGAATATTCTCTGCAGATATGTCACTGGAGAGATCCCTTTCACATCTTTGCCTATTTGAAGGTGGCAATAAACCAGTTGTCGAGGCCTACTCATCTCAAACTGATTTCTCAAGCTGTGTTACAACAATACCTCCCTACACAATAGCACTAGTAGTTCTGAAACACACGCTGCAGAAAACTAACAAGGTCCCCACATATGGACACACTCTGCTGTGGTTCTTTTCCTGGGAGAGGTGTGTAGCAATGGTAGCACATAAGAAAAGCCACTGAAAAATTATGGTACTTCAGAGAACCTGCCTGTGAGTCAAGTAGAGAAGTATGCAGCTGAAGTGCCATAGCAACTCTGACAGTGCTTGCTTGAGAAACATCTGTGTGTAATCCTCCACCAGTGCAAGTCTAAATGACACCAACTTCAGGGCAGTCTTCAGCTCAGGTTGGTGGAGTTCCAGTTGAACACTGCCAGTTTGTTTAACTCAGCAGAGCCTCTCCCTTCACCTTAGCACATGAAAAGTATCACATATTAAGCAGAGATATTAAAAAAAAAACCCAACCAAAAGACCCTTGCCATCCTAATTTTCAATTAACATGCTGCTTTTCTATGCCCCGAGACCCTGATCCCCTCCTGAAGGCCAGGCGATGCTGCCAGCGCCCCGTGGCATGAGCGGACGGTTGAGGCTGGAGGACCAAGGTCCCGCACCACCCCGGTGCTGAGGGTGCCCTCTCTCTGTGGGTGCTCCCATGCTGGCTGCCTGTGCCTCTGGTGTTTGTCACCACGGGACAGACCGCAGGGCGCTCCCAAGGCTTTACAACCAGTGAAAATCAGCACCAGCTTCGTAATTCTGGCACAACATGTCTTTGCTTTGAAGTCTGGTTACTGGTTTTTACAGTTCTATTTTTAAAATGTATTAAAGATGTTTAAAAGTGGCAGGGACTTCCAATAAAAGCCATGTTGTCCAGAATCAGGATGCTGGTCCCAATTTAAACTGGCTGTTAAACAATAGTATATCCAAATAAAAGTGGTCTGATTTACAAAATACCTCAGACTGATTGAACATTTATTATCCAGCTTTTCTCTTTTCAGGTCTTCAGAGGTCATTCTCTCTATTTATTTTTTTTCTTTTAAATTTGTAAGGCTTTCCACAACTACTGTATGGAAAATGGATTCACTTACTGTATTTAAAAATCAACTGTTAACAGTAAAGACTAAATTATAGTAAAACAAAGATGCTTATAAAGATTTACATTTCTCTTGGCTCTATGCGTGATTCAAATAGCTTACAATATCATTGGAGCTCCATCTTCTGAAACACACCCACGATATACTGCAACCAGCTTCTGTATTTTAACAGCAGGCATTTATATTTTCCCAATATAAATATATTTAAAACTTTATATCCACAGCATATTGCACTTTCTATTTGAAGAAGCAAAAGAACATAAACAGGACAATGCCTGAAGGAGAGCATCACTCCAAATAGGAGCCCAGAGGAGCTGGGGCAGCCTAATTCCCTGGGTCTGTCTGGAGTTTGAAGACCTTCGTCTATGACTGACCTCCTGTTTCTGCAGTGAACCTGAGTGAATCATTTCACATCTCCATCTGTCTCATCTGTTTAAGCTGAGCCCCTCAGGGCAGGGGTTTTCTTTTGCTTTGTATGTTTATACAGAGTAATTCTATAACTTAGGAACTTATGGTGATAATATTACCAACTAATACAAACCAAGCACAATACATGAGTAAAAAAATCTAGCAAAATTTAATGTACAAAGGGACTGAGTTTGATGACCCAGGAGAAGCCAGCCTCTGTATAAAACTTTCATGAAGATTTTCATCACTAAAGTTTGTATCAGTGGTCTGTGCTCATATCTTGTAGTTCTGTCCTAGCAACACACAACTACAACAGTCTTCCTGCCCTATCAAATCCCATCATGTCACATATTCCAGCACAAAATGAAGTTTCATATTAATACCCAAAAATTACAGTATTTTCTAATACCTTTGGCAAGTACATGTAATAAAAGCTTAGTGACAGTCTGAGATGTAAGTAACCCACTTGAACCTTTTCTCCTGTCAATATCTTTCCTATAAATGGGAAAATATTCCACAGACTAGAAAACTGGGGCAAAGAACAAATAAAGTAACCTGACCAAGGTGATGCTGACTTGCACTTGTGCGTCCTCTACAGTGGACCACACCACTTGTCAGACAAATTGTGCTGTAATAAAAAAGTAGTTAGGCCTTCAGATTCATGGTTAGCAAGTTTTCCTAAAATTCTCATGAAACATTTTGTTTCCTAGTGGTTTTAAATTGGATATGTCATTTTGTAAATGACAGATGGCTACTATACAGTAAGTGAGCAGGTATTTAGTTTAGAACAGCAAATACATAAACACATTGGCACTAAGTTTCAAGTATTCTTTCTACTGAACTCTTGCCAAAAGTGATATATTCATGTCCTGCTTCTAAAAATATAAAATCTGCTAGTGTGTTTGGTTGCCCTTAGTAAAACCTAGTGTACTGAAAAAATAGCATTAAATTTTTGTTCAAATGAAACACCAAACAGATCAAAGAAATATTTTCCCAGAAGTACACATGATTTTCTCGCAAGACATGGAATTGAAAAAAGGGAATTTCAACAAGGAAATAAAGGCAAACCCTAGTTTACAAAAAACCAAACCAAACCAAACAAACAAAAAAGAAAAAACACCACACCCCAAAACAACCACCAAACCGCAAAACATAGCATGCACGTAGAGTTGACTAAATATGTGGAAATATGCCATATATTTTATAGAATGGGTAACTATATTTAATGTATTCATATAATTTTCACTTATTTCCTCTTGACTAGTAGGGCTGTCTTAGAAAACAGCAGGTTTCAACATTCACACAGAATACGTTCACTCAGAGACTCAATTCTACTCATTGGTCTTAGCAGCTCAAACAATTGGAACCTATGTCACACCTAAATGTTCAAGAAATCCAGAACATATGGAGGAATGAAAACAATTATTTGTACAGTTCAGAACAGAACTTTTCTGGAAATTTCACAGCAGCATAAAGGACTTCAGCAAAGAAGTCACAATGTTGTCAGTTACGATGAAGTCCAAAGCCCAACCAGAGTCTGCGTATGTCATTAAGACAGCCTATATAATAGATTTGCGTGCGTGATCCACAGCACATCAGGGTGGGCACGACTGACCAAGCTCACATTTGCTCTGCCTTGGTTTCTCAGCCAAAAGCTGTACCCACTCCTGCCATCAGTTACTGGCACCATCAGTTACTTCTACATGCCTGGAACAAAGGCTGAAATTATTCCTCCATCTTCAAACAAAAATGCTTCCACCAGAGGTAGGGGCTTTGCTGCTGCATCCTATCGTTTCTTAATTGTTTTAAAATTTAGCTGAGACCCTGATGCAGTGTGCTACAAAGTCACTAAGTGTCATACAGTAGATCAGTAGTCGGAAAAGAAGAAAAAAGTGAGATAGATAAATAGAGATATAGAGATAGATAAATAGATAAATAGATAAAAAGAGAAAGAGTTAGACTCGGAGGTTAGACTGCTGTTTCTCTGAGCAAGCTTTCAGGCACAACTTCCCAATCTAACACCATATGCTAAACACAAAGAAACCAAAAATCCTATTCACTGAGAAACAAAACAGTAAAACACTGTTAATGTAAGTCCACCAAAGAATAGTAGCTGTAAAGGAAGGATGCTCTAGTTTCTAGCAGTCACCCTAGGCTCCAATATTGCTGCTTTTTTTCTAGTCATCTGCACGTCATGGCATGGTGTATCATCACATCAATTTCAGAGAATCCCAAGCTGGATAAGCACATGGCTGGATGCAAATTCATGTGTACTGTTTGCACCCACCATATTGTAAACTTTGAGTCATGCAGATGAGGTATCTTTACTGATCTTCAGTGCCAAAATCTTGTCACTTTTGGTGGTCTGTCCCTATCTGATATGATTTTTTTTTTTTGGTGGTTGTTTCAAGTCCCAACTACTGGTTCATAGAACAGTGCAAATTTGTACCAACTAGACACATGCTATGTCACTTCTTTGATATTCTGAATAATGGAAGCTGTTACATCATTGTTAAAATACTTAATCTTAGCACATGGTACTGCTTTGAGGTAATAATTTGAAAACCAGTAGAAATGGATGGAAATTACTCCAGCCTTGACTGTTCACTCACTGGCAATCAAACCACATGCAGGTTTTAGAAGCTTTTTCCTGTAAACTCTTCATTCTCCAGGCAGTGACCATGATTTGGCCATTCTCATTTCTTAGCAATTAGAATCTGAGATGCTTTTAAACCTGCTCTGGTTAATATTTGTAAACTTGTATTCCCCAGAAAATGCAGTCATAAGTAGAAGAGACATAAAACTGAGTCTTATCTCCATTAAACTAGATTCAGTTAATAGATTAGAGCTACACAGAGTAATCTAATGGAAAGAAGGGACAACATCCTGGAAGTATCTGGAGAAAAAATAAACTACCTGCAGAATCACTTTGATATTGGGAAAACAATTATACAGATTTTTAATGATCTTTTCTAAGAATCAGTAGATGGTACAGGATGGCTTAACTGTTGAATGGTGTTGCTCCTCCTTGAAAAGCCAGCCTAAAATATAGGCTGTGGGTGCTAGATGAGGAGTCTGAAGAATAGTAGGAGGGAGAACAGGGATTGGGAGGTGACTGCCTGCAGAATTCAGCTTCTGCATAAAAAAAAAAATCTCATTTAATTATTTGATTAAATGTTGTATTCTAATATAAAAACTGATAAAAACAAAGCAGAAAAAAAATTTAAAAGCTTTGCTGAAAAAGAAACAGGTTTCCTTTAATGCTACTCAACCACAGATACAGATATAACAAAAGATATCATGTTTGTAATACCTTCTGGAGCCTCTCAATACCAGTCAGCTGCTTAGCCAAGTACACAATGCTAAATCTTTTCATATTTACTTATTAGCCCCATTTTGTCCAGCATATCTATGTATGACTTCATATTGCAGTATCAGACCCAGATTTCTTCATTACTTCTGAATTTAAACTTAACATTTGGACTAAGATACAGATATTTCCACTATTACTGTATATTTTCAATATTAAGAACATTAGTTTGCACATCGCGTTTTAACCTACAAGCCACAGATTGAACATAACACTGTTTCATCATTTGTATCTTCTGTAGGGGTCTGCAGTATTTCCTCCTACTGCTAATTTTTGTCTTAGACACCAGAGCAAAAATAACAAAGGCATGAGTAGATTATTACACACTGAAAAAATTATCTTTAAGATTCTGACAGAGTGGTCTTAGAGCTGTTGCCTGTTTGCTTTTGAGAATCTGCTGCTGTAAACTGGCTTCTGGAGCTCAATATCCACATGCAATCTTCCTGGCCTGTATGGGCAATCATAGCACTTCATTGTCCAGTGCTATCATTACAATATTGTTATCATCTGAGCTTGAGTCTGACACTTTCTCTAAGACCTTTCAAATAACCCCTTTACTAGGCTTCAGTACCAAACCATTCAGGGCAAATCTCTGCTTTGTGCTTGTCAGCCTTAATAGACTGGATGTCACTTTTGCCTGTAAAAAGTGCCCGCTCTTCAGCTGTCAGTCAGTCCTTGCAGTGTCAGCCGAGAGCGTGGCTGGAGCCGCTGGATTAGAGGGTAGTTACCACAGCTGTCAGATTACTGACAACCTGACACCCACATCCCCAACTTCCTTTGACTGTATTTGGTTTCCATCTCGCTCCTTGGACCTTTCTTAAGGTGGTTCCATCTGCTGAAATTAAATAAATAAATGTTGTAGCCACCTGGGAAAGTTTAGTTCTTGTCTCCATTTCCTCTTTCAGCCTGGTTTGCCTTTTGCAGATACACACCATCAAATGTGTTTTGCAGAACTTTTTACTAATTTATAAGTGGAGAAAATAAATTTTCTCTGGTCTCTAAAAGTTCATGGCATTATTTTTTTGAATCATGCCTCTGTGTTTGGAGGTGTTTTAGTTGTTATCTACCTTTAATCAAAGGTGCTGAGGGGATATGTATTTGTCCAAATATTTTAAACATACTCATCACCCCACTTCTTCAGTTCTAATCTCGAAAGGTTACAGACTATTTAATTCTGTGAATAGTTTACAATTATTGTAAGTAGTGTACATTATACCAACACTGTGTAGAACTTTTATTTGACACGTATTTCTCCTATTTTTAGAACATAAACTATGACTAAGCAGAAGAAAATAACTTAAATACATTATTTAGGATCAGAAACAAACTCACACTTTTTGGCTGTGTCTTCACTTTGAGGGATATACTTGAAACTGAACTGCTTGGGTTTATTCCCTTGCTGTTACACCTCCCAGGGGACATTCTAACCATGGCTAATTGGGGTAAATCACTATATTCTGCCTGTAGTTGACCTCAGCCAGCTAGGCTGTGCCAGAGAATGGTTTTGCCCTCTCTGCTTGGATTAAAGAGAATACCTATTTTGAATAATGCCTTTGTAAGCTTTCAGAGAAGTAAAGTGAAGAACACTTTACTATGAGCCGTCACTGTGATGGAAGATAGCACGCATGGAAAGTTGGCAAAAATTTGCACTCATACCTCCCTTGCCTATATTTAAAATTTAAATTTCTCTGTCGAAAAAAAATCCAACTCTTCAACAATATTTTTTAAATTCAGTTATTTGTTTCAAGATAATTGCAACGTGCCATATAAGCCTGGCCACAATATTTTTAACTCTTTATATGAAATTCTCTTGGAAACCATTCCATGTAGAGGAGAAAATGTAGCAGTCCCTCATTCACACTAAATATTGTGGAGTAACTACAACTCAGCATAAAAGGGAAAGTGCCTGGACTATAATAAACACTGTTCTTTCCATCTAGTAGTAAGTGTGGCTGTTGCATTAAAATGCAACACATGGCAGGTAATCTGCAATATGTTCAGTATTTGAGGAAATGTGTAAGGGTGCAACACACCCCTCACAGAAACCTGGGAGACTGGCTTGTGAAGCTTGGAGAGATAGATGTCATTCTTTCCTGCCCGACTGCTAGCTCCAAATCACTTTGCTCAATGCCATACACACAGCAGTCACAGACTTGCCAGCTAGCTCTGCCTAACTGCATTTTCAGTAGTCACTTACATGCGTGTTCAACTGCATGGTCTCTCCGCTGCTTCCTGCTGGCACACTCATTCTTTGAGTTCTCGCAGTTTCAGTACACTTAGGTGTATTCACCGCATAAAATTCATCAGAAATATCGTATCTTTATTAGCTGCTGAATAAGTGCATACCAAACAGCTTTTTCATGAAAGATCAGAGAACTGGAACACAAGAATTCTCTGGTCCAGATGAAACCCGTCTGACCCTTTGTCTCAACTTCTAAATTTGCAGTTCCTCTATAAGGTTGCAAACACAAATAGCTTAATTTTTTGTAAAATGCAAATTTAAACCATAAGATGGCTTATACCTAATGAGCTTTACAGAGATACTATTAGCTCCTCCATAAAAAAGACTGCCTCAAATTTAGAACTAAACTTGAATTTTTCTTTAGATAGAAACTACATTATGTTGATGCATGAACTTTGCTACCTTTTCACATTTCTTTTCTGTGTTTTCCTTCTTATTACATTTCATGCTTGTGTAGCTATTGCCTTGCAAGGCAGACAGATGTGATTATGGATACTCTACACCTCATCTAACCTCGCTATTCAGAAAGGCAGGCAGCAATGGTTTTCTGCCTGGAACCAGAAGCTGAGTCATCTGGAGACCAGCACCTCCAGGAGTGTGTCTGTGCAACAGCCCTGGTGCAAGACAACCTGAAGCACCTGCTGCACTACTAGAACAGGTAGTGCAAATGCACCCTGTGACAATCGTCATCTGGGTTAGTAGTGCTCTGTACACAGGTACCCCAGTAACTATTAAGATACGGATGATTATCGATGTGGATCCTGATGGCAGTCAATATTTGCAAGGAGGGGAACTAACAGAAGCTGATAGTGTCAGAAGTTCAATATCTTACTAAGCTATTTTCATTAACAGACTGATTTCTGGGCTGTTATCACTACGTTATAACAAAAAGAGTTAAGCAAGCAAACATGGGGCTTTGTCATGTTTGTCCAATTTTTATGAACTGCCACCTCAAAGCACATCATTGAAATACTGTAATTTCCAAAGCTTGACATTGTTCCAGGTGTCTTCATAATTATTCCCAAGTTCCGGACACTTTCCTTGGTTCTACAATGGGGATCTTGCCGTATTGCAAACTGAGCCAATACCTAGGAACAACTTCAGGATTTAGCCCTTTGGTCTTGTGGTAAAAGATATAGCACTGGCACTTCCCAGCCACATTTTTGGAACGTGGCATGCCCTCATGAAATCAGGTAGGAGGAACAGATAGCAATTACCTCCAAATTAATGACAAGGTTTCAAGAACATGCATGGGGATTTTTTTCTTTTGCCTATGTCTACCATGATGAGCCAACTTTATTTAAATATATTTTAAATACTTGTTTTAAATCTAGAGCCTCTCTCAAAACTGTAATATACTTTTAAGTGAAAGAGAGCTATAAAAATGCATTCAGCTGAACAACTGTCAGAAATGTCATACCTAAATCCATTTGCAGAAATTAATGCATAATATTACCCAGTAGATAGTAAGGCACAATTCACAGTAGTGGGTAAATCCCTGTTTGAACAGATGGGCTGAAATGTTGGGACATCAAGCTGACTAATTTGGGTACCTCCCAAGTAACCTCCATAACCATGGGTGTGCTGTTATTTTTCTCTCACTGCCAGGTACAGCTACAGAGTGAAATCCAGCAGTGCTCTTCCATCCGCCATGCACAGCACCTGGACATCATTCACAGAATTAACTAACTCAAGGAAAGAGCTCTGCAAATGACAGCCACACCTTGTCCTTCCAGATGCAAGGAGGAGAAGACAGCACATCCCTTATGTATGATAAGTCTTCAAACCCAACTTGAGACGCATCACTCCTCTGCTCAGGAACTTTCAGGGAATTTTTGGCCACTCTCCAGCGTGAGGGGCTGCATGTACTCGTGACACTGTTGGTAAAAAGTGCCACAGTGTCACATGCTGACTGAAGCCATAATTCACCTGGAGACTGATGGCCTAAGCCTCTCCCCATTGAGCCCTTCACCAGCAGGGCTGCCTCTATGGGTTACCACATAATGCCAAGCGGGGAAGGGAATTAACCTCCATCTATCTCTGTGAAGATGGCAGTGCCAGGTTTGGAGACAAGCAGAAAGGCGAAGGCTCTCACCCTTCTTCCAAAAGTCCTCTTAACCACTACCTGACTGGTATTCTGCCATATGGGCTTGGAAAGCTTTGAGTAGAAATCCCCAGCACCATGGTGCTTGGGTCTGCTGCTGCTATGTATGTCACTGCAAAATCATGCAAGCCCAATGAGAAGGGAGGAGTGAGCACTTCAGAAAAATTAGGCATGTGTTTGGTGACAGCAAGGTCTTATATTCTAGAGCTTAAAAAAAAAAAAAAAAGGCGCTTTTGTTAAGAAGCGTCTACTGCACTCAGTAGTTAATAATTTTAAGCTGTGGTATCCTGGTTTATAACTCTCTGTTGCAATGCCCAGTGTATATTTCTTTTGCAGAACACTACCAGCAAGTATAATATTAATATATTGCTTTCTAAGTTTCTTTTTCTCTTTTTTAATAAATGTTTGTGAGTTACAGAAGTGCAAAATGTGCTTTAAACCTCTTAATTTGTTTTGTTTACTTCTGTAGCTTAAAAAACAGCCAATTGTTTTTAATTGGTTTAAAAAAAAATTGCTTGAGGCAGAAACCTAGAAAACCAATCTTCTGTCTGGAGTAAATTTTTACAGCTGCCTTTTAAACCTCTGAAAATAGGGTTTATAATGGAAGTGCTGACACAACCTTATCTACAATATATCAGTGTGAACTGTACCGCTATAATAAGCGGTTATTATGTATGTGTAAAAATAATGAGAGCCAGTGTCTGAGGAGAGTTAATGTAAAATGCTAAGCAATTGTGGTTGGTTACACAGTATAGGTTAATATTCTTTCATATAGCTACACTTTTTCCCCTTTTGTCCTCCAGAACTCCTAATGAAAATTTTGATACCTGACGGTAATGATAAGCAGCCATTCACACGTCCTTTGTGTCAAGGCTAGAGCATTAATGCTTTCCTTCATATAACATTTTGCATAGCCTAAAGCATCTATTAAAATCCTTTGTAAAATTCATGAAACAAAAGTGGTGGGTTGAGTCTAGTGGGAGAGCAAGTAAGGTGCTTATTAGCAAAAAGTCAAAAACACAGGGCCAATTACAGATCTGAACAAGAAGGGCTACAGAACAGCATGGGGAGTAATTCTTTCTTCAGCCCAATGGGCTCAAGTGAGAGGCAACCTAGATAAAAATATAGCAAATATTCTAAGCAGTAATTAAACTAAAATGTTTTGAGTTAGAAACAGCTCTATAACAACTGAAGGATATGCTCAAGTAAAACAATTGTCTGGTCTCACATAGATGCTAAATTGGAAGGATTTAAGACTGCTCCCTAAAGGAACGACTAAGGGGTAGTCAAGAGGAGCTGTGAGCTCAGGAGATATGTAAAAAATCTGTTTGGTATTTCAAATGCTATAAATTAGATAAAAAATGAGCTTTTCTACTGAACAAGCAACATAAAATTGAATAAACCACAATAAGATTGCCCTTTTTCTGTTATAAACTTGACATTAAGCCTGTCATGTTCGATGACAGCCTAACAGACCTCATTCTTTACCCTTTGGAATTTGAAAGATTGGCAGATGTCATGATTTCCTTAACATAAAAGACCTTGCAGATAATGTTCACCACACATACTTTTAGTTTCATAACTTCGCTTCCCTACTTCCAGAATCATCGGGTAAAATTTCCAAATAGAACTTGAGATTTTTCTCTGGTCAATAATTGTTTCTGACCCCGAGGAAAATCTTTTATTGACAAAGGAAAAACGTGACATGGGCAGCAATTTTTATGATTTGCTTTACTAGTCCAAACATGCCCTTACATTCATAATAATGAGCTGCTTTGCACAAAACAGCTCATTATTATGAACAGAGGGGTATAATATTGTTAAGTAAGCTGAGTCAAAGCAGAACTAGTTGAGGCTAGCTCTCAACTGGAAGCAGTTTTCCCTTTAAAACATCCCTCCTCCCCTTTAAAATCTTTTGAAAAAACACACACACTTATTTTTAAAAAAATTGGAATGTGGTAAGAATCACAACTGGCATTTTCTAACACTTGGTTGGTAAACTTTATGTGTTGTTATTCATTTACTTTTCAATGTAAGAATTGTTCCAAGATGTTCTATAAGTCAAGGTCATTATGCAACTTCTTAGGGGGTCATGCTTTATTCCTGTGAATCTGAGAGAGAATTTAACACCTATTTAAACAAGGAAATCCTGGCCCTGCACTTTTGCAGCCAAGCAGTATCAAAATGCAATGGACCTGCTGCGCCATATGGTGGGAGGCAGGCAGGCAGGCGACATGATGCAGAGGCTTCTGCAACCTGCCACATGCAGCCAAACTCTGCGTTCCCCTTCACGAAGATGTGTCTGGGGCAGACCAAGGGAAGGGTGGTGGGGCAGTTGTTGACTTACCTGCTCTGTCATCAGAGACTACCATATCACGTAGCAGAGCTGTCATGAAACAATTTCCTGAAAAGCAGCATAGCGAGGAGGTCCAGTAAGTGCCCTCCTGGCTTTCAGGGTGGGTCCATCAGGCCACACCTTCACACTTAGATTTTTGTCCCATCTTATTCAAAATTAGTTGCTTCTGTATGCAGTCTCATGGTAGCTCTCTACGGTTCAAATGCATTTGTTAGCATTGAGGAAGTTCCCCTTCCAAAGTAAAGAATGCAAAAACATGCCAAAGATTTGCAACCTCTTCCCTTGTGACAGGTTTACCCCTTGGGAAGTTGCATCAGCCTCACCAGCTGCTCTCATCCAAGCAGACAACTGTCTCAACACAGACACAGCCACCCAAATTGCCTACAAAGTTACTTACCTATGTAAACAGATCCTATATTGTGCCTCTAAGTGTGCATGAGTGTGTTTGCAACATATTGGCAGCTCAGCTAGATCTTCTACATTGGGGCATATAAATACTCCATTGCTAAGCATTCCAGGATTGATAGGTTTTTAGGGCAAGCTTTTAGAAAGGCCATCACCTCCAATGTCAGGAATTGTTAACAAAACTTTTTGTGGTTTTAAATTCAAATTTGCATTAACTTACTGGCTAAACACACAAATTTCATTTAAAACTGAGTTCTAATCTGTGTTCTGAAAAGAAGTGACAACTTTTCACAGACAAACTTCAAAACTTTTTTAGTGTTACGTAGGACAATATTCAGCAAACAACAACTTTTTTTTTTTTTTTAAACCTAGCCTCCTTATGGATACTGTGATCGTATATATACAGCAATGAAGTTTAAGTTACTTCTGATCAAAAGCTTACAAAATGTGCTTGTGTAATCAATTAAAGAAACTGTAATATGTCTTCCTTAGTCAATAGCTATAGTATAATAAAATAATCTAGTTATTACTACTCCTAATTTTAATACATTTTATTAGAGAGATTTGGGGCCCTCAAATTTTCACAAAGTGAAGATTTTTTTGAAAAAAATTGTATCCCAAATGGTCATATTATAGCAGTTCAGTGACTACCTCTTCAAACATAGAACAGTCTAATTAAAAAAAAAGATTGTTCAAGAAGCATATAGCACGGCTGCCATAATTGCATTAGAATAAGGAAATCAATCGAGCCGACCAGCCTTTCACTCCAGTTAGCCATTTACATACATTAAAGTCACCATGTTGATAGGAGTAGCATAAATATAACTTAAATGTACTAGACATTATATCCAAATGAAAAAAAACCAAAAACAAATCTCTGAAATTATTCCAAATATAGCATCAAGAGAGTCTTGTGGTTTGTGTTTGCAAAATGAGATTTCTTAAAATGAGATTTAAAAAAAAATAAATAACACTGAACAGATAAAAAATTTCAAAGCTCTATCTCCCTGTAGTTTCACTAACATGTTAACCTACTTACAGCAATTAGTGCTTCATTAGTAAGGCTAACTAACTGTTGCTATGCCCTGTAATGATTTGCCAGGTTTTCTATATACAAGTGCATAATCAATGTTTTCCAATTACTGCTATAGTGCAACCACTATTTCAAATAAACTAGATAATAATACAAACCCATTACTGAATCTGAAGTAGCAGAGGCATTTAATTGCAAGGCAGTTCTTTTCAGCTTTTAAAATTTTTCACACTAATGAAGTGTCATACAAAAAAGTTGTATTGATTTTTCCACCACATGGCTTCAACCACAAATATGTAATTATCCCTTTTATATCTAGCAAGGGGATTAAAATAATCTATAGTATATAGCCTTTACTTATCCCTGATGGGTCTAGTAGTACTTTTACCCTTTTCAAAATATGCAGCTTTTGATGAATGAACTTTCGGTAAAATGTTGCTTTATCTGCTTCATAGCTCTACTTTTTTGAAGCCAGCTAGCATGCAAGGATTGGAATTTTAAATCCTCAGTTCTACCACCGCAGAGGGGAAGAAAGCCTGATTCTGCATTGCTGAAACAAGGACAAGTCTCTGCTGCAGAGTCAGGGCCACAACACCCAATTCTGGTCCTCTTCCCCACCTCAGTGGTTCCCTTCAATTCACTTAAGTGATCAGGGAAAGGATTTGGCTCATAACATGACTTTGAGTTTTCAAGTTCTTCACACAGGATAGCAGTTCATGGGTCGTGCTACTGCCAGAGCACTACGTACCGGTTGTGTTACTTGGGCAGATACAAGCTGATCCACCAGTGTCACTAGAGCTCCCAAGAGCTCTGCAAGCAGAGCATCCCCTCTGCCAGGAGGGCTTGGTGGCCGAGTCTTCGACAGGAACAGTGGGACCATACATAACACCTAGAGCATTTGGGATTTCTTATTTTCTCAGCACCAGTTGGGTACCATGATTTATAATATTATTTTAGAAAAAGGCAGGACACACCAGATGCAAACTATATCAAAGGAACTACTGTTCTACGACACATGATAAAAATTAGCTTGTTTTCATGGATATTGTACAGATTTTTTCCCCCCCTTAAATGCTTGGAAAGAATTTCAACTTGATTTTAATATTGTTTCTATTAAAGCAAGTCTATGAAATGCTTTAACAGAGATGGAAGCTAAAAACCCCATGCAGAAAAGTGAAAAAAGGAAACCCAAACTGGAATGCAGTTTTAATGTGGAAAAGGGCCATATTCTTCACATTAGCAGGGCCAAAGCTGTATCTCCCCGTAGTTGCACTAACATGCTAATCTACTGGCAGCTGTTAGTTCTTTCAGATATGTTGGAATTCACTGATATTTTCTAGTTTGTTTGTATCTTGTGGGATACATATTTTAAGGGGAAATTTGTGCAACTCAGATACTATTTTGAGATCATATACACATTAAAACTAGATAGGTATTTTAAAAACCTTACAAATATATGTTAAAACTCTTGGATAAAATATAAAACTGTAGTACAGCCATTGATTGAGAAATATTTTTGTAGGGGTATCTATCTTTTTTCCCTAGATTTTTATTTACAATGAAGTATTTGAGGGCCAAGTGTTGAGTATCACCTAACTAATCAGATAAAAAAAACCTATCTATGATTGTTATTAAAAATCTAATTTAATTAATGATAAATACATTTAATAGACCACTTTAAAAAGCTCTAAGAAACAGAAAAGTAAAACACAACCAGTGAAAGCTTGAAATATTATAACGCTCATTTCTTTCTCAAATAGATGCATATTATTCCTGTCAGTACCTATATGAGTTACAATAATTCTTTATTAGTACAATGGACTGGAAAATTCCATGAAAAAAATTTATATTTTTAACCATAATAATAAAAACTTCATTGAAACACAAAACTGTCTCATCCAATTAATGCAGAATCAAGCTGTTCTATGATTCTTAATACTACAGACCTCTCAGTGCTGTACTTTGTACTTTTTCAAATAGGTCAGTTGCATGTTTCCCTTTCTATTTTTATAGATTTCAAAATACTATAAAATATTTCTACGGTCATTTCAAAAAGTTTACAATAAGACAATTCCAGATTATATCTTAGTTCATTTCTTTGTTCTTCAGCATGCACTAATAAAGGAATAAACATCATTAAATAATTCCACTTTAGTTAAAACGCTTTGTACGTCACTTACAAAGGACAATGACTAAAATTTGAGCAAAAGTAAAACATTGTTTCCTCAGAAGAGTTTAAGAAAAAAATATACGTGCGCCTTGTGGAAGTGTGTTTCCAGGATAATAAAAGGCTATTACCTTGACCGTTGACATGAAGCCATCAGAGTCATATTTATTGATGAAACTTTCAGCTCCCAATCTGCTGCACTGAATGAGCATCATACAGCTGTCAGCAAAGGCAGAGCACAGAAACAGTGATAGCTTATGACATTTTTCTTTCATAAATTATGAAAACAAAATAGCTTAGAGTTTGTAGAACACAAGAATAAAGATTTTAGAATAGTCCCCTTAAAGAAAAAGTCCATAAGATATAAATCTTAACAGTATATCTCTATTACCTGAACAATTTGCCTGTAAAACTGAGGATATCCATGCAGAATTAATTGATAATCCTTAAGTAACATACTCTCTGCAAAAAAAATGCTGCCACACCATAAATAAACATACAGCAAGAAAGACCTAAAATGAGTATCTTTGAAGTAATCGTACTGTGAGAATGCTTTGGGGTTCTTTACAGGGAAATAACTTTAAAACCTTTTTAAAATTAATATTATTAATAAAATGTTATTATAATTAGCATAATTTCAGAGGAATTAAGAGACAAATTAGATGAGAATTTAAGTATTATAATCTCAAAGTTAATATTTTTCAATATTAAAAATTCCATTAGCACATATTAGAAACAAGGAAATGAGGAAATATATCATGATACGTCATGTATATTTCACCTCTTCATTTTATGCTGCTTGGAGAAGCTGTAAAAATTAATTTGTTTGAAGTTTTTCAGGTACCAGTACTTTTGCTCACAAACCAAGTAAAAATCTTCGGATGCCAATGCCCACTATACAGCATCCCCTTCACGGTGGACACTGCTGGCATCAGATAAACTGAGGAATCTTACAGCACTCCTGACAACACCACAGTTCAGGACGCTCAGCATATGCTTCCCACTACTTTGCCTCCCATGAAAATTCCCTTTAGCAGGTTGAGGAAACACTAAAATGCACACAGTAAATATCCTTTCTGCATTTTTCTCCACATGCTTTCACTGACCAGCTGCCACCAAGGAGGAGGACACTCAGTGCTCATGGCAGGATGCAATTTCTCCCATATATGACCTACTTTGGGATATTGGATATTTTAGATATTTGTGCATATTCCTGATTAGCTGAGGCTTTCCACCATTGAAAATCCTAAGGGAGAGCTGTGGGCAGCTACCACTGCTTAGTAAAGCTTTGGCAGCAGTTTTTGGGGAAAGAGCTGGATATCATAATAGTGTTTAATCTCCAATTTGTTATACCTGATGCACATTTTATAACTATCCACTAGGCTGTGACAGGTATGTTAAAGACATACTTGAGGACAATTGAGCATTTTAACTTTTGTTCTGACTCGTCTCAACAGGTGACAGTGGGAGGTGAACACACCCTGGCCAGCATCAGCCCTAGAAAACACCAGCCCTCACTGGGGAATGCATTATGGACAACCTCCTTACCCCTCCTGAAGGGCATGCCAGGGGGTAGTGACTACCAGGGAACAGGTGACAGCAATCGACTGTCAGGAGAGAAAATGGGCAGGGTCAGTGAGTGAAGCATGGCACTGAAGTGAGTTTTGGGCACAATAAAGCCAACGGTGCCGTGCCGTCCCCATGCACAAGACTGAGGTTCCCCTGTAGCACGGACCAGGTTGCCTCCTTCCACTGCCCCTGGGGAGAGGGACGTGGCTCTTCCCATTTTAAAAGCTGCTTTGAAAAAGACACTAGACAAAGTGAGAAAAAATAACTTGCATCAAATTGTCTTAAACTGAAGCAAAAAAAAAAAAAAATCTTGGGCTTTTTTTAGTATTGGATGTTTCTTCCTAGTCCTGTTTTCCTGGAAACAAACCCAGCTGTCTCCTCTTTCCCCGTTTCCCATCCTCCAGTTCAGCAACGGGGCAAAAACCCTGTGTCGTTTGCATAGCTCTTCTCCTGGTGACAGACATTCAGCACTAACCTGGTTAATAAAAGATGATATAAAGTTGCTTTCAAACATCACACTGGTCTCTTCTACAAGATTAATAGCTGCAGCAAGAAGCAGTGGTAGCTGCAGATGAGAGAGGACACTTTTTACAGCTACAGGCACGTGACAGGTCTGGGAAGTTTCTTGGCTCAGTAGGAAAACCACTGTGGAACTAGGAGACGGATGCCCACACCTTCTGTGGCACCAGGACCCTGCAGGAGCAACGGCTGGGTGGAGGGTGGAAAACAAACCTCCACACACAAGATAAAGGCAGGCAAACAGTACCAGCAGGCTTGGTTCAATGAAAAACAGAGCATTTGTATCACTTGAGGATTTGGCCTCAATCTTTAAGGCCATTGGCAGAAAGTTCAGCACGGTACCACTGCTCAAAGGGAAGAGTACCAAAGTCATTAAAAGGATGATTAGCTTTCCAGTGGTCAAAAACAATGAATCAATCCATATTTGTAAAGTGTTACGGCCAGAACATGAAAAAGCTTTATAAACCGATACACTGTGGACTCCCAGATAAAACCTCTTCTCTCTCTCTGCTTATAATCCTCTTTGGATTTGTTCCTTTTCACTTAATATAGACTTAAAAATTAGATCTCTTCCTTGTAGTATTTTACCATAATCTCCAAAGAAGCAGTTAAGATTTAAGGCAAAATGCTAGAAAAAATGAGTTCAGAAGATCTTCAAAAAAAAGAACAACTGTGAAGGAAGCTGTAAAAGTACTTTTTTTTTTTTTTTTTTTAAAACCACCTACCTGTGCTTTAAATAAAGCCATTTTTAAAAACAGGGTTATTTTGATAAGGACTTACAGAAATCACTACTACACAGTTGTGCATTAAACACAACTCATCCTAAGGAATGTTTTACTGAATGAATGAGGAATAGGTTTTTTTATGCCTGTGTTCCTCAGTAGTATTAAAAGCATGCTATCAAAGTCTAAGCAACTGCACAAGCAATCATGTTTTCAAATAAATTTCAAGAGAAAGACCCAGCAAATATTGTATGCATGTCTGTATAATATATTTTAAGGCTTACCTACATATATGACAGCGCAGAGCAAGTTAGGCAGCCAGCTTGGAGCTCAGCAACTAGTCACTCTGCAGATGTTCCTTACTTTGTAGAGACAGTTTAAAGGTCTCTGAGCCCAGAGAGTAAGAACTTCATAATCTACAAGTCCTGCATTAGATATTTTAAAAAAATATATAAAATTAAGCCTAATATATCTTTAAGGTCAAATGCTGAAATTCTTCCTTTTAGCCTCTTCAATGGTAAAACTCTTAATTAGGTTGAATTCTGAGAAGCAACAAACATCTGGCAGCTGAAGTGTCCAGCAGTTGTGCTCAGCTCCCCTCTGGATGCAGCTCCCTGGGAGCTCTGCCAGAACAGCCACTCTGAGAGGTGTTAACACCTAGAAACTACAGTGACATTTCTAACTAACCCTGCAATCCATACCTGTTGCATTCACATGGGTATGCACGGCTGGGGTAAATAATAATTTATGCCAGAATTTTTTCCTCTTGCGACTTCAGTTTTGATATCACATCATGATTCAAAGCCTGGTGCACCATAAATTTTCTCCAAATGTGTAGTAATTCCTTGGCGCAGTCTAAAGTTATGATTCATTTATACTGGAGTGACAGCATAATACCTAGGTGTCAAAATCCATTAAAACTGTTCAATGTCTTCTGTTTATTTTTAGAACCAATTGAGACTTAACTGATGGTGAAAAATATACAGTCAAGTGTGTTTACTTCACCTTTACAAAGAATCCGTTATAGTCCCAATTAATTTGTTATTCCTGTCACAACAGGTACTGGATACTTCAAAACTGTCATTACCGTTTCTCTCTCTTTCTTTTGCTTTTTTTATATGAAGGCTTCTGTTTATTTTTAACCCGTTAGTAGGTAATGGGGGATTTTTTTGTAAAATACGGAATTTCACATCATTTTCCATTTTAATTAAAATGTGATTAATAAATACATTTCCTAACCAACTGAAATTTACTGTCCTCAAATTTCTCTCTTCCTATCACAATCAGGTGTTTCGGTGCTGAATTTAATGACCATTCACAGGATGATACATCTTATGCATTGGTATGATTGGCCAGATGGAAATTAAAAATATGCTATGTGACAATTACAAGCACCGAAATAGTTCTTAGTACAAATCCAGAGCAGCTTTTGCCATGTTAATTGCCAACAGTACATTTTTGCTCATAGAAAATTCAGAACAGGGTTTCAGAAAAAAAAAAAATCAAAAAAACAAGATGGGTGCTAAATCTCAGAGCCAGGCATCAATGAAAAAGTAATCAGCAAAATGTTAAGAATAGTTCTTTGCAAATAGCTATAAATATAACTATAAAGCAGAGTTTGTAGTGGTTGTGTTAGAGAAAGAGCAAACAGAATGCTGATGTCCAAGTTGTTTTAACCCATACGGAAACCAAAGCAGTAATACAATGCTGAGGGAAAGCAGTAATAAATACAATGCTGAGGGAAAGCAGTCGTGGAATAAAACAAGTATGTTGGTAGTTGAATGAAAAACTAAGCATATATGCACACACTGCTCCTGATACTAATCTGCAGTGGGTACTGCCTACAGCAGTCCCCATCACACCTGGGTAGATGAGCCCACAGCCCTCTCTGCCCCCCTCCCTCCAGTAGCAGGAAAGCATTTAGGCATATCACAGGCACTTTGCACGTCCCTCCCTGCCAAGGGAGCCAAAGTGAACAGCCCTCAATCACTGCCCTGCACTCCAGCAAGGACCACAACCCAATGCTCGCAGGAACGAGACAGGAAAAGTACAGCATGACTCGAGACCTGTGGCTAAGGGTACCAGCCCAAAGACAAACCAAAGCCAGGGAATCACCCCCTCAGTGGTTAAGAACAGCATGGGGTAGAGCTCTGGAGTATGTTTTACAGCACTCAATCATCTACTTTCTGATTTTCACTTCCGGACAAACAAAATACAGGAGTATAATTGAGTATAAGACTCAGTATTACTTAGACACATCATTGGTGACCATGCTGCCACCCAGCAGCATGGATTGTCATTCATTTCTGAGGCAGATTAGCTCATTTGAAGCAAAATGAGATATCACTTTTTTTAATCCATTATAAGGATTTTATTACAATTTGGATGATTATAGTCTGCAGTCATAACTATGTAAAATTAAGCATAAATAACTTAAGTGACTCATAGGAATTAGAAATTAAATAGGCCTGTTAGAATAAGTCTATCCTTCCCCTCATTGTATTATGCTATCTACAGTATATTTTCCAGAGTTTTGACTTGTTCAGTTTTTAAAGTATCAAGAAATGGGGCTTTCATTATTTCTCTTCTACAATTGTTCCCTAACCTAATAGACCTTACACTTAAGTAAATTTTTGTAACACTTAGTTTCACTCAAATTGAGTCTCCTTAATTCACCCTAAGGATTGTATCTGCTTCCTGCATCCTTAATCATTATACCCTTTTACAAGTTGCCAACACACAGTATGCCCTCTCCCATGCAAGTTGGTGCTTTAGCTCTTTGAATGTGGTTTAGAGCTCTTCAGTAGCAACATCATGTCTAAAACCTGCAGCCATTGCTGCTGGACACCAGAGTCACAGAATGTCGGGAAGGACCCGAGTACAAAGCTGTGTCTCATATCTCCAAGTGCCTCTTGGACCATTCAGATATACACATTGGCCTCATGCTGTTGCTTCCTGCCTTAGTTATAACCAAGAAAAATGTATTTCAGTAAGAAACAAAATGGGTTCTCCTTTGAAAGGTCATTCACACACTTCGCAGTGTTTTCTTATGACAGTGAATGAAGTTTTTGTAAGAGATCATTTTCAAACATCTTGGAGTAACTATGCCAAGTGAGGGACAGCACTGCAGTGGGAGGAACAAGCAGCAAGACACTACAAGGGGCTGCCAAAGCAGCACCTTCCTCCATATTACTGCTCATGAATCATTTTCTGCTCTAAGCTCATTTTTCCCACTCCCATACCTGTAAAATCACGTCAGTTTATCTTATCAGTGTACAGAAGAAGAATTCATACCTCTGAGCCTGGCCCAAGTGACCTTAACACAATAGTTCACCTCTCAGTTTGCACTGCCTTTGTACAAGAAAATAAAACTAGTGTGTCAAAAATCCCATACTGCAGCTAATTGCTCTTCATGAAAATCAAAAGTAGAAGTTTGGAGCTACCTGCATATACAAAAAAGGGGTTTTTTGCAAAACCTGTATGCAACTCCATCAACATGTAACACAGCAACACCAAACAACCAACTACCAGAGGCGTCAGCACATTTGCTGTCACAGTGAGCCATACTCTGGGGATTTATGCCAGAAACTCACAAGTTTAAGTCCAGTCATGACCGGGAATAATGTGGCCTACACTCAGTTTAATCCAACTGGCCTTATTTGAGTTGTTTCAATCGTCATCAGCCAACTCTGTCTTTCAACCCTTACCCTTCCATAAATCTATGTTTGTATAAATACAGCTATTCCTATAATAAAGTGTAACGATCTAGTGAGAATATCAACACCACGTGTTAAGGATGAAGAAAATAAAAGGAAGTTAAATGGTTTGGGGAAAATTGTATCAAATATTGTAAAGCAATCAATGAAGAACTACCAGAAAAGTAGGAACATCATGCAATGTTATTTTAATAATCTGAGCACTGAACCTATATTTAGAATGGGTGCTGGGACTTGCATAACAACTCATCCAATTATTGAACTGAAATAGGAAACATGTAAATGGTTGGAGCGAAACTCTTCCCTCCTACAGAACAGTTTTCAAACACCACACAGTGCAATACCAGAAGTGAAAAAGCGTCAGGATTCAAATGGAGACTTCATCATACAGCTGAATTGTTGGCTCTAAAGTATTAGCTTGCAGGACTGGAATTTCTAAGATAGAACACCTATTTTTCTCAAGAGTGATGTTTGTCACAGGCTAAGAGGAGGTTTTGAAAACTGAGGGTGTTGAAGGTACTTTACCAGCTTTCACGTCCTCCCCACTACAGACTTTACAACAGCTCCTTACTCAGGGCTAGTTAATGTATCTTAAAACACAATACATAGGTGTTACTCTATGGATTCCCAGGGGTGTTTTACATCTGTAAGAAGTGTTTCCATGGTTAAGAATATCTGGGTCTATAAACACCATCGTCTGCTGCCTTTGAATCTGCTGCAGAACTGAGCAATAGAGCCTATCACAGAGGTCTTGCAGGCCTGTAGCTTTGGTGGTTACCTAGTGCCAAACATGGGGGTGAGCTCCTCTGTTTGGATATTGCAATCAACATCTGTAAGAGACAGAGGAGATGTGGAAAACCTATGCAACAAAGGCATTGGGTAGCACCCTAGATGAATCTAGAAGTGATTATTTGCTGACTTTAGCTTTTTTTTTTTTTCCCCAAGATACAAACCTCGTGGAAAGCTCTCTCCAGCCTTAAGGTAAGCTTTACTGCAGTTCTTTTCATTCACAAAGATTTCTCTCTTTTCTGGAAACGAGAAACTTCATTATTACAAGAGATAATTAAGTACCCACTCTCAGCTCATATCACTGATTTCAAGCAAAACGTAGTATTTGGCAGCAGAGCATACAGTTCAAATAAAATACATTCCTGTAGAGATAATTTGTGTTAATTTTAATTTATTGGCCTAAATTTTAAGATTATTTCCTATCTTTGTCAATCTGAAAATTGATTTTTTTTTTTTTTTTTTACGTGCAAGGTAAAAAGGAACCAATGCAAGTAGAATAGCAGGAAGATATATGTATTTCCAGCAACTACTAGAATTTTGTAACAAACAAGAAGGTTTCATTAACTTTTAATAAGACCTTGCTTTCCTCATTAATTTTTTTTTTTTCCAAAGACTTGCTCCAAACTAAAACATTGCCTTCTTCAGCTTTCACTGTATAAGCTCACAAACAAGCTACAAGGTTTTTTGTGTGCACAGTTATGGTCCATCATTATTAAATGTCTCTTGTTGGACGGAAGAGGTGCTTCATCACAAACAGCCATTCATCAGCGCTTGCCAAGCCAGCTCACATCTGACCTCTGCAGCAATAATGCTGCATCAAGTAGGCCAACTACCCAGTTTAGCAGCAGAGCAGGGAGCAGGAGCTGGCTTCAAGATTAAGTGCGCTGCTTCAGGTTTCCATTCCCAGGAGCTAGGCGGGCTGATGTTGTATTGATTGCAAAAGTTTACCAGTAAGTATCACAAACAACAATAGCCAGGTCAACGATCGGTGATGCCTGAATACGAATCCCCCCAGGATGCTGGTGCACTCCAGGCCTAGGCACCGCTATCATGATGGCTGAGTGCAGGTTGAATAAGGTTTACAGGGAAAGGAAGAGTGAGAGCCTGTAGCATGAAATGACATTTAAGCAAGTTACACGT
Organism: Strix uralensis; assembly: GCF_047716275.1. Lineage (NCBI taxonomy): Eukaryota > Metazoa > Chordata > Aves > Strigiformes > Strigidae > Strix > Strix uralensis. The sequence continues at coordinate 20,985,468 of NC_133977.1, read as the reverse complement.
GGGAGCAGAATGAGAGACAATGATGCAATTATATATTCCCTAGTTTCCAGCTGCAGCAAAACCCTGTCATTTCTCAATGTTTATGGGTTCAGCCAGACCCACATTCCCTGTACTAAACAGCTTCAGGTACCCAGGAACAGCAGAATACACAAATGCAAGTATTAACGAGTTTAAACTATAGAGATAACAAAGAAAAAAAATTTCCAAGCGTCTGCCTCTTCTACCAGCCACACAGGTTCAGCACCAGAATCTGAAGAAAAATCTATTTATAAGATATCTGTGGGTTTGTATCAAAAACATAAAACCCCACAGACTGTTCAAAAACCTGGCTAAACTTGTGAAATAAAGTATTTCTTCCGATGTTGTGAAATTCAGAGGTCAGGATTAAATGGAAATCCCATATTTAAACCATACTATTGCTTATTATATCAAAATTAAAATCCAGACCCATCAGCCATCCTCCAGAGTGTGGAATCCTATCCCATAGCCATACTGAAAATCCATTTTTAAAGTTTTACTGTGTACTACATTTTATGTCTACCTAACAGTGCATACTTAAAATTGGCAGTTATACTGAGATGTTATTTGATACCTGTATTAGTGAAACATTTTAGAATAGTTTTTAATTAAAATACTTTAAAAATTCTCAAAAAACTTACAGTGAGTTTGTTTCCCAGACACTCTAATTTAACATGAAATAACCTTCATAAAATATACCACGTTGAACTTAATATCCTATTTACAGCTGACAACTTTACCTCTTCAAACTGGCTGAACCATTCCTTATAATTCCCTTCCCAGACAGTTTATAATTTAAACAGTAGCAAAACATAGCTCTCTGTTCACTAATTATCAAATTGTAGAGGAAAACATGCCAGGTAAAAGTTACCGTTGTCACAAAACACTTTTTTACTACAGTGTCAGTAGACCTTCCTCTCCTCCATTTGGATAACCATGTATTACACACAGAGACCTTCCCTCCTGTAGGATGAGATAACTAAACCTGCCTTCCGTGAAAATGAAGACTCTTGCAGCAGTTGAATTTTGCAGATAGAAAACCTAAGCAAAGACTTCTTATGCCTGTTCAATTTTTATTATGCCCACAAAATTCTGATGTGCAGATAAATTGATCTGGTGTGGACTATAAAGGATTAGCAATTAGTACTACATAGATCTTACATACTTACCTGATGAATGCACGTTTTTTCACGTGAACACAATTCTGCATGTGTTACTATCCCTTCCTATGGCAAGCTCCGAGATGAGTTCAAACCGATACAGTCAAGAAGCATTCTCCTGTGCCTTCCACGAAAATATGTATTCTCCTCTGAAAAAGATAATTACGTAACTCCTTGTTTCACCACCATGACAACTTTATAGGAATCTACAGAAATTCCAAAGCCTATCTAGGACTCTAACAGTTCTAAACCCAGGTTTTAACTATCCTGCTTAGAGTTTAATTTACACTTAAGGTGTTTTGCCTAAATGGAGTTTAAGCATTAAAAATAAATGGCAGTAGAGCCTGAATAAAATTGTTGCATTTAATATATTTTAGCTATAGTTTTCAGTTCATCTCTTAATTAATGGAGATCCTAAAGCTGTGTGTTATAGGAGTTAAACTATGGGATATTTTCTCTTCATTTTCAGGCAAAAGAAAAATTGCCCATTGTGTAAGTACAAGAACAAATGAATAAAACTCAAGTGACAAGCTTATTACATAAGCAGAAAAAGGAGTACGTCCAAAAAGGTTTTAGTACCATGGAAACAAATGTCACTTATCAGATTACAGCATATTACCCTTGATGATGCTTTCATTGTTCAGAAAAACAATATTGGTGTCATTGCAAGTTATGCAATTACTAAAAGGGTCAATGTATTTAATACAATTATTTTTAACTTCTTCTGTAACTGTAGGCCTCAAACATGAGTTTCACTATACTAGTTCGATACTGTGTAAAAATAATTAAAGGAGAGAAAAAAAATTGTATGGAATTTATGTTTTCTTCTATGAGTATTCTGGAGTTGTTCTAAAAGATAAGAGTTACGTGGATGAAATGAAGAAAATGCATAATAATAATTTTGGTGAAATAAGAAAAAAATTTAGAAATTTTTTTTCTTTAAAAGATAAAGGTATGTACTGTAATAAGATACAGGGTAAGAACATCCCTGATAGCTTGATATATTCTGAGATAATGTAAGGATTTGGTTACAAGCTTGCCAATTAATTATATTATTTGACATTTGGGACTAGTTGAAGTCTTGCTGATGTGATTAAACGCTATTTTTACCTGTTCTATGGAAGCATTTATACTGAATTATTTATAATGCTTTCAGCTGAAAAGTGATTGTTACATAAACATGGTAACAAGAGAAAAAGTAAAAATGTGAAAATAGGTGTTAGCGTACCACGGTATGCAGTCCATCTCATCCATATCCTTGCAATTAATACAAAACAGTTAGGAAATAAGTCTCACTCCATAATTAGCAGAACACTGTTTCAACTCTATTGGTGTAAGTGCTTAGTAAGCACATTATAACCCACAGGTTTCTGTTAGGATAAGTACACAACACCTGTAGTTTCTGAATAAAAATCTTGCGGCTGTGGGATATAACAAAGCAGACTGGGAAAAGCTCACAGAAACATTTTTTTAAAGTGCCATTGGGTATGGATTTTTCTTCACAACTAACCCCTCAAACCCATACTGCAGTAGCAGGACAGAGCTGTGACTATAAAACTCTGGTTTTGCATCACCTTTCCCCATATCCTAGACAGTCAAAGTTTTAGGATGTGCTTGTCTTTTGCTAGACAACACCATGCAATCCCAAAGGCAGTAGGACGCTGGAGTGTAGAAGTGCTATTTTCTCGTCATTCTTTCTGCTTATAGGTAACAACCATAAACCTCCTTCGTCTAAGATGAGTGTTCATTGTTACCTGACAAAACTAATTAAAACAAATGAAAGAGAAGAAAGAATTTGTGTCCAGCTGCAACAGCTAACTACCCTTGACATGGTTTGCATATGACAGCACTGAAGCAACACTTGGTGTCACTGGACTATAGGCAGAGTAAAAGCTGTTTGGGGGGGGAAACATATACATAAATAAATAAAAAAGATTTTTGTATTTTAGACAGTCATGGATAAAATAAAGTTTCTTTGTCATAGTCATTTTATCACATTAAGCCTGCATTAATATTTTCTAATCATAGTGACCTCATCCTGCCAGAATGTACCGGCCCCTAATCCTTGCTGTAATGTTTTCTCATTAGCTGCTCAGCATTGGCCACACTGGTTGTAGCAGCTAAGCACTGCCTCAGGCACCACTGGAATTAATTACCAGAAGAAACACTGCTGTTTTGAATTGTCATCTTGAATTTATCACTTGCCACTTAATGTAACTCATCTGACCTAATACCTCATCCATGTCACCAGGGGCTTCGGCACCAGCCTGAGGTGGGCGATGGCAGGGGCACTGTGGGTCCCCACATGCCCAAGCAGCCCGGCAGGCAGCTGCTCCCAGCCTGGCTCCAATCCTGCCCCGCAGGCAGAGCGAGCTAACGATGCCCCCAGCAAATTGCAGATTACCCATACGTCATACTACCTCTGAACCCGAGGAGGACGAGGAGCTGGAGCCGGTCCACCTAATGGTCGCTGCTTGGAGACGATGATCTTTCATTTTGCTGGATGGGGCGACACTAACCATTTGTTTCACTCATGTTACATTTTCAAAAATAATGAAACTGGCTATTCACATACGGATGAATAAATGGCTCCAGGGGACCTTGCAGAGTTAGGCCTGTGGCATTTCCTTATAAATCGTCAAGAAATTGCTCATTAAATTATTCTCAAAACAGAATGCAAGTCAGTAATATAATACAGGTATGAACTACCTCTACATCCCTCCCCCCACATTTTCCACTTGTCTTAGGATGAAGGATATTTCCAGGGTTTGTATCTTTAAAGTCCATAATAAATGCATTCTTTTGCTTAAGGCAAAAACATTTTTCTGGTATAAAATACAAGTTTTGCTATGCACATGCTCTCATCCCCGAGTCTAAATTTAATCTGTGAAAAACTTGTAATTGCAATTGAGTCATTTCACATTTTTCCGACACAAAATAGTCAGAGTACCCATATTTCTGCTGAAAGCTTCGCATTTGCAAGCTCTATTGAAGTGCTTAACTCCATAAGAGATGTAATTTTACTATTGCTGAAAACAGGGATGACTCAGTGTAATAAGCCAAAAATACCTACAGATAAGAAGATTAATATTAAAAAAACTTGCCTTTTAGTAGCCTTTTAACAATAACAATTCTGAACACGTTTCTTAGATGAAAAGATTTCCTCTTGCTACCACACTCTATACTCCGACAGTAAACTTGGAGAGATGTATAATGTGATATAAACATTAATAGTTTCACAATTGTGTTTTAGAAAGACTATTTATAGAGAAAATACAAAATGCCTCCCAAAAGTATACTTAGACGTAAGCCACCATAATCTTCTTGCTCATGCAGCAGGAAATCTAATACACCAGCTCAATAAACCTGTAGGAAACAAAGGTTTTATGTAGCATTAAGAGTCACAATATTAAAATACCACATATTACATTCAACTACTCTTACAACACTCATTTTAAGAGCCAAGAAAATTAAGTGCCAGTTTGAGAGTAATAATATCATAACATGCAGAAAGAGACTAGAGAAGTACAAAAATATGTGGAGCCCTCATGATATCGTTGTCGCTTGGGTCAGATTCAAACACTTGATGGTATTGACGTTTTGGGTTATCACCAGAAAATACTGCCCTGACACAGCAGTATTCCCCAGAATGTGCTGCAAAATGTAAATTCTCATCAGCTGACTCAATGATGTTATTTCAAAATGTATATTTCAATCTTTTTATTATTAAAAACAATAAAGTAATCATTATCATTGATATTGTCAGTCAAAATCCAGGTTTAAGTAGAGTTGTACGAGAAAATACAGATATGTGTTTGTGAGAATACATTAAAATAGGGTATAGAGATCACTTACCTTAGGGTGGAATAATCTAGACAATTGATAAAAATATTCGCGCTTTAGTCACTAACTCCTTTTGGAAAAAAAAAAAGTGATTTTTTAAAATGTTTAGTGCCAGTTTTATATTATCTTACCTGGTAAATATTGCCCAGATTGTTACCAGAGGTCATGCTTTGTAGGATTCGACTCCTGCAGGCATGTCTCTAGGACTAAAGATAAGACAAGAACTGGGAATCTCAATGCTTCCCATTCCCAGAATCCAAAAATCTTTGCTCCACTTCTAGCTAGCAGTAAAAGATGTAATCTGTTAACAATTTTTTTTTTTGTTTTTAATACCTCAAAAGCCCTGGCACAGCTTTTGCATTTGTTTTCAAGCTCATGGCTGGATACATAGGAAGGGTAGGATTGGAGAAAGTAGTTGGATGGAGAGGAAGGAAAATGTTTTCCAGCCAGTCACATGTTGTAAACACTTGCTGGATGGACAGAGCTTTGGAATGCTTCGGTGAAATACATTAATATATGAAGGACATGTGCAGTGGTCAAGATGCATAGCAAATACATTATCATATAATTCACATTTGCACATACTGCTTATGTGTTTACATAAGTTAGTTACAACAACTTCTTCCATCCACTCAAGTGGAAAACAACGTTATTTTTAACAGCTCATAGGAAGACTACAAACCCCTTTAGAGCATGAAATTTTTTTTTTTTAAATACCATACTCAACTGTAACTATACATGAAATTTAGATACACACAACATTGAATAATACAGGCTGCACTGTGAAGGTGTAAGTATTCTGTGCTTGTATTTGTACCATACATCTGAAAAAATTACCTTAGATGTGCATTTGTGGAACCTAGGTGTTTATTTCATCCTATTATTTAATTATAAAAATCCGTATTTTAAACTGGAGGAAACACCAGCTGGCATAAAAAAAATCCTTGCAAGAGAAAAATATACCTAAAAGCAAATTGTGTGTACTTGTTATTGTGAGACTGAGTGTATGCAAGCAATTGTCATGCAAGCAGAGTTGTAAGTAATAATGTGGCCTTTAATGACGGAATGATGGACCTGCCAAACACTAGCTCCTGCCATAGACTGCTTGTATTTCCCTGCACAAAGATGCCCATCTGGGAGTTATTAACATATCCTCGTCAATTCAGAACCTACTTTAACATAATCCATATTTGTTGGAGAAAGTCCAACATCAGTCGGAGAACAGTGGTCACGTGATCTGATGACACATTTCAAGCAGCACACATAAAGCATGCTTGGGCAGCTAAGCAATTCAGAAATGCAAATAACAAAAGCATTCCTCTTCCTAGATAAAAAGGACAAATCCCTTTTGGCATAACATCTTATACACTTCTAATACTGAATGGAAACAACAGAGGTAGGAAAGGGACAGGTAGGTGCTTTTTCATTTCATTCCAAGCATGCTGACACACTCAGTCTTGCACTGAAGCTGCTATGTTTCCGAGACCTAAGAAATGCTCTGCTGCGTGGGGGCAGTGGGAGAGAATACAAATTCTCTTACATCAGCAGTATCTCACACTTGTTTGTATGATACTTATAAAAGTGAACATTGTTTATTTAAAGGGGCCTGAACTAAGCATCGAGGAAGCCTTTAATTAGAAAATTACTTAGTCCTACAGGACAGTCTACTCTTGGAAGCTCATGTTTTCATAGAATTAGGTTTTTATTGTTCTTTATGATTTTGAGTGATTCACTATTCATAAAGTTTTCTGAAGTTTGGACTTTTATTTTAAAGTCTATGCTGGTACCTCTGGAGCTTTACTACATTATCAGGAAAAATCCCTGAAACTTCAATGCAGATGAGATACCGTGAGACTGCCAATGCTCATGGAGGGCTTGGCACAGCACTTGGATGAATGGTATTCCAGGATGTTGACAGCTAAAAACTAAGCCCCTTTTTAACCCTCAACTCAATGGAATGTGATATTTACTGACTTCAGTTTCTGACTGGATAAAATCCCAGAAACCTCTTTTCCTCCTTTTTCATCTAGGCTTACTTGATTTTGTGATTTCTGGTGTTCAAACTAATATTGCTTATGACCTTTAAAGACGTTCAGGGAGATGCCACTTTTCCCATCACCCAGCTGCTATGGATTCCAACATATGTCTGTGAGCTACAAAAGGATAGTGTAAACAATAGCTTCCCATTAAACTTCAGTTTAACATCAGGACTGCTGTCCAAAGATCATAGTTAAAGATAACTGAAGTGTTACTATATTCCTTTGTGTAGCTCAGTCATGACCCTAATTAATGTGTCTAGTTTAGACATGTATTCCTTTAAGTAATGGGTGGTTTTGTTTGGACAATTAGGCAGAGTTGAGGAGGAAATTTTCCATCAAACTGGGTCATAAAAAGTACATTATTCAGCATTATTATGAGTAAAACACTATTTATTACCTGAACTTTACAATACACCATTATCAATCATTACCTGTCATTAAGGTATGTTAACATGAGATCAAAGAGACAAAGCCAACTTAAACAAACAGAGGTGCAGAGAAGGCTTTTAGACTTGCTTATTTAAATTGAAACAAGTGTAGCTGAGTCCATTGATTAGCTAGAATTTCCTTTCAACTGAAGATGCAAATCAGCTAATCACTGCAATCTCAGAGCATCACTTATTCCTTGACATAAACCACAGCTGTGCTCTTTCTGAGAGATAAGTGGCTAGATGCAGCCCCCAGAAATATGGAAAAATACCACAGGGCTTTCTGGCTGCAAGTTTAGATTCACTCTCACATCAGCTCTCACCTAAAATATTATTTGCTCATTCATTAAAAATAATCAACAGAAAGAATCTAAAACAGAGAGAGTTTCTTGGTTTAGTTTTAAGGGATTAATTTCTTTAAAAAAAAAAACAAAAAAAACCAAACTGCCAATTCAGCAAATTATTCCAAGTTTCTTAGTTAACTATTTTCACAGCAGTGATGCCCAAGTGTTTGAGTCATGGAACAGGATCCCTTTATCTTAAGTGCCGTGCAATGCTCTCAAATACAAATACTCAAATACACTTTGTGTTAAATGCAGGAAGACTTACAGAGAGGTCTTTCATCATGCTCTGTGCCACTGACCTCAACAGCCATCTTGAAAATCAGGAAATGATCCCCAAAAGCACAACCCTGTTGCAGTACTGAACAATACCAGTTTATAAGCAACATTAAAATCAAACAGTTGCAATATTTCCTTGGAGCTTGCATAAGACAAGTCTTGGACAAGTTTTTCACTCAAAATATAAGATTTTAGATGTGTAAGCTGGTTTTGATTTTTTCCAACTACACTATTTAACAGTCCTGCTGTAGTCTGCAATTTTATTCTGCCCTGCAAGATTCAATCAATGTACCAGAGAGCTGAGAAGGACAAAACAAGAAGTCACAAACTATTTCTGACCAACCCTGTGCCAAATCTTTCTAAAATATCTGAACAATTTGGATTCCCTCATTTCCGAGTACACAGTTAATCAGAAAATCTTTTCTTTTCCAAGTAAGATTATATAAATCATAGACCCACATCAATCCATGGAAATGTTTCCCTCAAAAAGAAGTTCCATATCAAATGCATCCATAATGTATTCTCATTCCTTCTCTTGACCAAAACTTCTACACGACGACAGAGCCAAACATTTGTTCCAGCACAGACATAGGCCAGTCTGTAGTCTCAAAATTTTTAACCATAGCTTCATTGTATATTGTACACAGATGCAATAGATAATAAATTGTGGGAGGTTGGTTTAGGAGAAGGTAGTAGTCCTCCAGGTTTCAAAAAATAATTATTACAATTTTTATGCCTTTATTAAGAACTAAAACATCACTCAGAAGTGTTCCCTCATCAGACATCTTTTAAGATTTGCTAGATTACTGGAAGAAAACTAGATACTTTTGTTAGTTATCTTGTCACTCTCTCTTTTTAAGTTTATTCTAACCCTCACTGAGCTCATTTACACAACATAACCATTAACTTTATACAAATATCTCCTGACCAAGCCCTGACCTTAACCCTGATCATCTGAGTAAGAGGGAAAAAGAACGACTCTCGTTGCACATTTTTGCTTATCTGCAGACTCATCCCAGAATTGTGTTGGGGGAGGGGCTGTTTTGTCACTTTGAGGGATTATTTTGGTTTTTTTAACAAGTGCATGACCATTAATGAAGTATTAGCTCAAAGTCACCACATAGATTTCATCCTAACACTGTTCAAGGCTCTTCCATCTTCAATTCTGAGCCATACAAGCTGTTTATTACTGCTTAGAGAGCAACCTCTCAGATAAATAAGAGCTTCAAAAGTTAATTGCTAGACATCACTGTCTAGAAGTAAAAGGCTTCCTTCACACCTAGCTGAGTAGCACCACTCCTACAACATGCACATTTCCACTAGAGGCCTCAAGATACAAAGAAAGAAGACCACACAGACCCTCTGAAAGAGAAGGCAACGCCTCACTATATCTGCTTTACTTTTCTGTAAAAGAAGGTGTCATGTTGACATTTGTTTTCTACTCAGAATATTTTTTAAAAATTGAACAGAAATTCTAACTATATAATGGTATTTGACTAATTAGTGCCTAAAGTGACATGAAACTCTGACAAACCTAGAAAGCATATTACATAATGCTAATGTTATATATATGTAAAAGTGGTCAAAAACATGACTGAACATGTGTGCCTTGTATACTAAAAAGAGTTAGTCTGTATTTGTTAATAATTACCTACTGTATTTTGAAATACAGTACCTATATATTAATTTTTGAATCACTCACAATCTATTGAAATAGAGCTACCTTTAAAGCATAAAACAATGTACATCTGATGCTATACAGTCAATAGTGCACACCCGTTGACAGAAATGAGATATAACACTACAAAAAAACAGATCTGGAGAAAGAACTTACTTCGGCAAAATATAATTATTCCAGAAATACCTAAAATTATTTTTCCAGAGCAGTGGGGTTAAAAATTCTTTCATGAGGCATGTTTGGGGATTTTTAATGACCTTGGTGGTGAAGACCTCTGTATTATATCATCTGATAGAGAAAGCCAGCATGTATCATACATAGCCTACCTCATTCCAGATTTACAGATGTAAACCTGTACCATAAATACACAGTACTCAAAATACTGTGAAGTCATTCTGATTTATTAAAATACTTGATAACTATCCTCTTGTTTTCTCTGACACTGAATATAACTGGCAGACTATTGTCAAGCAAATGGTACAGCATCAGAAATTCAATTCCAGAAGGCAGAGGAGTAGATAAGCAAAAAAAAAGCAAATATAGCCCAAATTTGTTGTACCAAATAATGCTGGCACCAATCTGAAGCCTTCCCCATGCAAAGAAAACAAGTGGCAGGGCCAAGCACTTCAGAAGTCAGCAAGAATCAAGAGGTAGAAAAAAATTGTAAGACAAACCATTAATTGCACCTAACACTTTCCTGGTTAATTATGATATTTTTGGCATTTTTTCATACTATTAAGATGCTCCATTCAGCCACCTTTAACATCTTATAAATATTTTAAGAAAACAGATCCTACAAATGTCAGAACACCTGTTGTGATGGAGCTACTCCTGTTTTCGGAGAAGCCAGAGATCCACTTACATTCCACCTTTAGAAATTATTTCCCTGAAAACAACACTCAAAAATAGGGCATTCTCCCTTCATTCGCCTCTCTTTTTACAGGTAGCTGTTATGTTGCTTTACTCAACCTGGCCTATTGCATTCCATATAGCTACATGATTTTACCTTTTACAGCTAATTTTTAATTGCATATCATTGCTACTTTTCTTGTAAAGAGACAGGGCTCTGCCATTCCTACTAATTATCCAAATCACCAGTCACTGTTTGCATGTGTGTGGCCTTGCCTAAAGCTTTTAACCACAAGTTTTGTCACTAAATCAAAGCAAGTTGGAGGTGTCCCTGCTGTAGTGACAAACTAATAAAGGTTGCGTGACATTCCTTTTAAGTCATTTGGAAGTATTCTTTCTAGGATTACAGTACTCAAATACGATGAATAATTTGGTGGAGAGGTGGGAGACAGGGAAGGCTGGAAGGTTATCTATACTGTGGGTTAATGCACTGCTATCCCATCAAATCGCAGGCACAACACTGCAGCCCTAACAAAACTGACTTGGTCTCAAACACGTTTGGTGACAAAACCCACAACGATGAGACTGCCTTAACTCTTGCCTCAGGGTAGCTCCAGATCCATCACCTGTGTTTGAGAACACTCTTGAAAAGGTCTTTCTCTTCATCTGAATGACACTCATCAGAGTCTGATGCTTTCCCCACACTGGATTTCAACTTATTCTGATTAATTTTTTTAATGTTAACTCATGATATCACATTTATTAAATGAAGTAGAAAGATTCAAAATTGGGAAAAAACTAACATCTTCTTCATTGTTAAGCCATGGCTGCAGCATGTAGGAGCACACAGCCACATTTGCAGGTGTCCTGTTCTTAGAATCGTGGCAACACAGCCAGCACACCGTGTTATTCTGTAAGGGTACACCTTGCTCTGTTTCTCACGTATGCATCCAACTTCCTCTGTGTAATATTTCATCCTTTATTTTTCACTCTAAATCCATCAAAACAAGAACTGTTAGCTGGCCACATCCAAAACTTTTCCTCAGCCTTCACAATTGCAATCACATGTGAGGCAGGGCAGGAAATTATATTTTGGGGGGGCTTTCAGATTTTCTCCTGCTCTTTTCCCAGAAAAACCAAGACCTTCTAGAGTACTTCACAGCACCATAGGAGAAGGAAAATGGAAGAGAAAGAAACTCGCACTAGATTGATGGGGATTATGGGGCAATAAACTGATATGTGAGGGATACTTGCACCCATCCCTAACTCTCCTGTTCCACTTCTCATAAATCAGTTCCTGGAGTAGGACTAAAAGTTAGTTATACCCCTCCATTCTCTGGCCCCCTATATCTTTAATACAAAATACATCATCTGTACCATTGCAGGCAGGGGCACTCGTTCAGAAATAAGCACTTGACTGGAATTGCAATGGCAGAAATAGCAATTTTCACATTACAGCCCTGACCTAAGCCCATGTGGTCCAGCTGAGTGTGCACACAGGCCATTTGGCAAGTCTGCTTGTACGTGCTCTGACAATGCTTTCTACCCTCAATCCTGCAAATTTTGCCCCCAGGAGAGTTCAGACAGGCCACTGTGCTCCTACAGAGTATTTAAGCTTTGATGAATCTGCTTTTGCCCCCTTCCAAAGAATATATTAAAAGAAAAAAATATATCTTTGATTAGCACTAAATAGAATAATAACTGAAATTTCAGTTAAATAACAGAATGAAATTTGTTTGAATGGTTCCTATTTTACATCCTAGCAATAAAACATGAAATACTTCTAATACTACTGTTGCAGTGAAAACACTTAGGTTTTATGATGCCTCTCCAGAGGCAGATATTTAGTACTCTACAGATAGGTTAATTTAGTACAAAATAGTATGATGCCTTCCTTATTTCTGTTCATTCATTTTGAAATTATGATGCCAGGCCAAGAACAAGTCACACATCACACATTGGTCATCAAGCACAGATTTCCCAATTAACTAAGAAACGCAAAAACCTACCAGCTCCTGTTAAACATCAGTTTGTCAGTCTTTCCCTGCCTCACTCAAAGAAATGTCTGTAAGCGAAAACCAGAACAACCACCGGTTACCGTACTCTGAACTGACGTCACCTAGAATTCATTCGGTATCACAACCTCATGGTCAAGTACATGATCTCCGTTTCTCAATTTTGCTGGCATTGCATGAATATTTACACTGCACAGAAGTCTTAATCTTCACCAGTGCCAGCACAAACCTGACTCCTAAGAGATGTTTAAATGGATCTACTAATGTTGGAGGGGGGGTTGCCAAAGTTTTTCATGCAATTCTAAGGAACTTGACTCTGAATCAAGGAAAGCAATTTTTCAGAGCAGTTTGCCTTCCCTTCATGGTTATGAGTGTCAGCAAAAGCATGCTGGGAGCCTCTCAAAGGGGGAAGGCATTCTCCAGACATCTCACCAACACTAGCTCATGGCTCATGAGGGCAGCAAGGGCTGTCTGCTGCAGCAGAGCTGGGAGCTGGCAGGAGCTGCGCTCAGCAAGGCTGGGCTCAACTGCTGCTTGCTTTGATAGAGCTCTTTTCAAGTAGACTCAGAAGGTGCAGGGAACATGATCTTCAGGTACTATGAACATCAATCAGCTTCATGCGACCACATATTCCTCTTTCAAAATAAGTAGCAGAGGGCAATTCCCCAGTAAATGCACTAAAATCAGTCTGCAGCAGCTCTAAAGTTAGTAGGAATTGTGTGTCTCTTCTCTCATGGCAGGTCACCCACAAGACTGAGAAGGCCTAAATCCTAATCTATTTTGCAATGAAAGCGTTGTGTAAAGCATGCAGGATCTGGCCTCAGGGTGGACTTGCAAAAAGACAAACAAAAAACAGGTCACTACCCCATTAATCCTTATTACAGATGTTACCAAGGAGAAAACTATTCCCTTAAATTTGCATTTCTGTGTTATCCCTTGCCCTTGGGTCAACTAGCCTTGACTTTCAGCAACTAGTATGTTCACTGAGGAATAAAAGTTATACAACTGACCCAATCCTCTGTTAAAGTAATGAGAAAATCATGTTATGTGTTGGTGGGGTTTTTTTGTTAAATCGTGGTCCTTGCTATTCATTAACATTCAAGTGCTGAAAAGCCAATAAATTATTACCAAAAGGAAATGTAAACAACTTTCTGTGAGGAAAGACTGCATACAGTAGGCTGGAACCTCCTTCAAGTTAATTGCAACACAGTTCACTAATGAAACTTTCCATCTATTAAATCTTAACAGGCATAACTATAAAAATGGCGCCAAGCTCTCTCCTGCCTAGGAATGCCCCAGACAGCATCTGCAGAGACTTTCACACTTATTGTCTTTGCAGGGATTAGTAATTATCCCTAAGTAGCAATGGCAACATGCAACTAATTTCACACTGGTTATGAAGTTTTTAAATCAATTTGCATACTGGAGTTGGCTGTAGGAAAGACCATAGCAATGGTACTTGGTAAAAACCAAGTACCTTGCAGCAGATCTGACCCAAAGTGCTCTGAAGTCAAAAGGAATCATTTTTCTTTGCTTTCACTTAGCTCAGAATTAGGATCAAGACGGGCAAGGCCATCACCAGTACTTCAGCCAAGACGTGCATTTGCTTTTGAGGAAAAAATTTAAATTCCACCTCTTCACACTTGTTTGAGAGACCACACAGTACTTCTGAAGGATAACATCTCTCCTGGCACATAGCGTGTTCCAGGGACTACCTTTGTTTTTTCATAGGTCTGTAGACCATCTTGAGCCACCATTGCTCTTAATCTTGCACTTCATTTCCTCCTTTCACCAATGTTATTAGTTGTTCAGACTCTTAACTGTCTCTGTGTTTCTCATCTGCAAAATTTATCCAAGATCTTCTGCCAGCTCATATCAAGATGTTTTGGAGCCTTGCTTTTCTGCCACTTCCTCTATGTTTTTAGCTGTCCTTTGCTCCTTATCTTTATCTACAAAATAGCCTTAAGCATGATCCAGAACATGTGGATTCATTCACTCCTGAATATTTTGGTGAATGTACTTCCTAAAAAATATTAAAGACTAAAAAAGTTATGCGTGCCCTGCTTGACTTGACACTTGCTGTCCAGAGAAGAAAAACATCCTCTCGCTCTTTTCCTCTGTTCAATGAGACTTGAAATACAACCAATAATTATAAGGCAGACAGAATGCTCTTTCAAGAAAAAAGTAGCAGCACATTTTGAAGACCTGGAACTGGACATAAATACATTAAATGACCATAGCTCTGTATAACAATTGGTCATTTTCACACATCATCTTTTAAGTAAACTAGAATGCCCACATTGCTATACCAAGTGAATGATCTCATTTATGATCTGATTTCAGCAAGCTGAAGCCAGGAACAAAATTTAGCTCCAGTATACACAAGTTTGACTCCTTGAAACTGAAGTGTTAATTAGTTGAACAAAACAAAAAATGTATTTTTTTGCCAAGTTGTTTTTACTCAATAACTTTACTGTTTCTCCTTTGTCTCCTTGTACTGAAAAAATCACAGAACGTGATTTCTGGATTACCTTATCAGCTCACTCTTTGAATGTTATTAATCAGGGATAAACATATCCCATTCACAAGTCTATATTAATCATTACTTGGAAATGTCATTTGCTCCAGTATGGCTTAAAAGATGCATACTGAAAACCAAAGCACTCCTGTCTCCCCTTAATTTGCCTTCCTAATTCAAGTAATAAAGTTCTATTGTATTACACCGAGGAAGGAAATATTCCATGATATTGTATGAGTTTCAGTAATACCAAGTTAATTACAGGTAATACAAAAACTGTAAACAGAACTTCTAAATAAAACATATAAATATATTTTTATTATCCATGTGTTGTAATTGGCAAGTACCAACAAAGTGTGTGGCGCTATGTAGTATACTAACAAGATTGGCTGAAAGAATATAGTCTGACATACAGGAAAGAAAACGTTTTAGAAGTTTAAAGCATAAATATTTAATACTTCTCCAAAGCTTGTCCAAATTTTAGAGGTCACCTTAACTGGCAATATATGTTCTTAAGGTATTTTAGCAGGCTCAAAACTTAACCAGAGTGATGATATAGTACCTCAAATGAAGAATTCCCATCTCTCCACAAGAAAATAATACATTTACATTTTGTAAGTTTATGTAAAAGGCTTTTTTAAAGCAGTTGTCAAACATTTAGTTTCCTACTTAAAATAGGAAGTTGTAACTCAACTTCAGTTTTTAATTTAGAAGGAATGAAAAATGACTTGGGTTTACAGCAACTACTTATTTATATTAACAAAAATGTTAATACTCAGCTACGTTTTTCCTTTGTATGAAATAATCCTAGAGTAATTTCATGGCTGCTAGGTGCCATAGCTATAAAGCTGAACTGTTCTGGGAAAGGAAGTGACTGCAGAAAGGAGCGTTGGAGCTGCAGAGTGGAAAAAAATCCTGTACTGTTTTATTTTATTTTAGTAACAGATTCTAACATTAGATGCCTTGAAATAGCTTTTATATTTTTTCTGAGACAAAGGGAGGGAGTCAGTGTGCGCGAATCTCATACTTCTGAGAATTTCCCTGGGAGCATTTTGCTAAACAAGTCTTGGCAACCCATCAGCATCTCAGTTCAGGGGCAAACACCAAGATGAACTATTAAGAGTTCACTAATGAGTTCTGGATCTAGCAAACAATTTCTGTGGAACGTTACGGTGCTATCTACACAACAGATAAACCACCTCTGGAACTCCAAGAGCTGTTAACTGACTTGCACATACAAGTAAAAGTCCTGAAGTGATTTTCAAGATGTCCCCCCTCTAAGATTAGTCCACGCAAGCTGTGTTTAAACATTATGTGCTAGCACAACACTGAACTACCCACAACATTAGAGCATTCCCTTGGCAGAACAGCTGTAAGTTACCAGTTGGGAATCAACACGGGTCTACACAAGTTCAAAAGGAATCATACCCTGCCAAGGCTCACACCAAAACGCCAAAACCTCTTCTCTGAAGGGGTGTACAGTCAGGTAACTGTAGGGTGGAGCTTTTTTCCTTTTGAAGCTCAGCATCATCTTTTTTGTGTCTCCACCTGAAACTAACTTGCTGCTGAGTATCACAGATAACTTTGCAGATATCTGATCCCACAAGGAGCCAAGTTGCCCCAAGAACTACAGCAGTTCCCAAGGCGCAGCAAAGCACTTGAATCCTGCCATGAGTCTTTTATGGGAGAAACTGGGAATGAAAAATCACTATTTTAAAAACAAATTAAATAGGCTACCCTCTAGTTTTCAGCTGGTAGCCTATCTTCTTCATTTCTATTTTTCAGACTAAGCTTTTCCATGTTGGAGCTGACTTCATTTTCTGTATTTCTTTTACAGCACACAGTACATTTTTAGTAGTAAGCAATAAATAAAAATAAACATTTCATCTGAATTATTTTGATCATTCTTTATCTATCCACAGGATATTCTCAAAGCATTTCAGGTTGTATTTGGAATAGAGATACTAGGAAACAAGATGATAATTATCCTGCATAGATCTACTCCTATCATTTCATTAACCAATTTTTAAGTATGAGCTTAAAGTAATGTTATAAAGCTAATTCTGATGTGAAATTAACTTCATCCAAATTTCTATAGCCATGAATTTCTTCCAACTATACAAATGCAAACACACTGCTACAACCCCACCAGCAACGTACAAGTATGCTACTTGCATTCAGCTTCACCTGTCTGGCATTTTTCTCTGTTTAGCACCATTTGGTTGTACTTTTGTACGGTTTCATTCTTCTGTTCCTTTAAACTCCCAATTATAATTCCATTGACTAGATGAAACATTACATTAAGGCAGAGATAATCCATGACATCGACAAGGCCACACAGTGTTCAGGTTCCTGCAGCAAGAGGAAGGTTGTGATGCCAACAGCAAGAGCAGTTGGTGGGGTTGAAGGAGGAGGAGCAGAGCCCGCCTTGTCTGTGGCAGGTCTGATGAGGGATAATGCTCAGCCACCTTCTCCTCTTCCTCTCCCAGAACACCACTGTGCCATACCACTTCTGCCTTCCTCTCACATGGTGTGCTTTGACAGCACTGTCACACAAGCTAGTCCCTGTACATGGATGATGGGCCTCTGGCTATAAGGGTTGGTAAACTGAGAGTTGACTAATAGCCAAGACCTGCATAACCCTACGTGCCATAAGATTAGCTTGTATGCTCCCCAATGAAGGTCTACCTCCTCCCAGAATGCCTTCATGTTTGCTCAAGAGTGGGACAATTCTCTGCCCCAAGGGGACAGGGACAATACGTACAAGAAGGAAAGCAGGTGACTGACCTGTTTAAGATGATCAAGCAATACTTAGTGAGAAGTAAATAAGCAGCCAAGAATAGCAAATGAAAAACGGTTTCTGACAATCATTGTATCCAATGAAAAAATAAAACAAGCAGAGAGTTAAGAAAAATACTGAATGAGCATGGAGTTATACTTTGATGAAGAATTGCTGTATTTTAAAAGCCAAAATCTCCATACAGAATAAGCAAATGATTTTGCACCCTGATAAGTACATACTTTTTACAACCTTGTGCAAACTTTTAGTTCCAGGCACATTTGAAGGTCATTACATTCTCGGTTAAGACTTAGATGGTGGCTTTTTAGATATTCTGGATACCTACAGGGGATCCTATCACAATGAGAACAAATGTAATATGAACAGACATTGTAAGAACAAACAATAGCAGAAAACCTCACCATACTTATACAGACAGACAGTCTACAAATGGGCATTTGTTACTTCAATGTTTGTGTGCCAAAGACCAAATAGAAAAGGAAATAATTTTCCTTAACCAAAATTTGAATAAGTACTTGAAACTTCAGCTTTCCCTTGTTATGTCTCAGAGTCCATACAATTATATGTACACATTTTTTTTTTGTTGTGTTTCATGACAGCCCCCCGGAATCTATGAATAACAGTGTGGTATTATTTGAAGAAGTACGTGCATATGTTTAAGGAAAATGAAAAATAGGATAAGACTGTGGTGTTCAACCTTTACTATACTGCATGATGGATGCAGAGCAGCTTTGCAAGAATTTATGAATACTACATGTTGACCTGGTTATTGAAATGCTTATTGTGCAACTATATTGAGTTAACTCAACAGGACTATTGGGAAAAATCACGAGAAATCACTCAAAATAAGACACCCCAAAGTAACTTGTTAGAGCTTAGTTAAGAAAAAATGCCTAAACTATTTCCTGTGCCTCCTGGAGTCTTTCTTGCCATGTGAAGCCACAGCTGGAAGAAGGGACACTCATTTTCTGTATAGGTAGGAAGTCAACTGGGAGTTGTTCACATAGCGGACAACTGCCAAAGCATTTAGATTTGTCATGCTTCATGTGAGCCTGGAGACTGATAAGCTTATAGGCAAGGTTGAGAGACAGGTACGATTTCAACGTTATAGATTTTTTTTCTTTGACTTTTTAATTTCTATAGTTAAAGAAAAATACTTGGGCATTACCCATATTTTATTAGAACATATATTTATTTTCCTCAACTAGAGAGGAAAAATTATGAACTCAGGTAGGTACCCTGGCCTACTGGGCTGTTCTCACACAGGTCATTTTTGCCATGTTAAGTGAAAACAAAATATCCACCAGTTACTCTTATTAAACCAGAACTTAGAACTACAACTATGTGGTTTAAAATAAAAATCAACATTTGAAATTATTTTTGCTTATTTTGCTTCACAAAAAGACCAGTTGTTTTAATAAAAGAAGACATGTTTAGTGTCAATATTGCTGTTGAATGAAAGTTTTAAGGGTTATTTCTGCAATACATGATTGCAGATTCTTCAAAGTATACAATACATTGCAAATAAGACTTAAAATTTGTATCTGAAATAAATCACAACTATTTGATTAGAAAAATATACTGAGAGCATGGCATTAATAACATTATGTTAGTAAATTTTGTATTCATAATTATTTATTTTGAAGGTATATTGAGTTCTTTCATTTCAGAGAATCATAACTGACCTTTGCCAATTTTATGCTCATTTCTAGAAATCTTTACTTTCGTAGTGATGTCATTGGAATAAAAAAATAAAATCATTATTAGGAATGATTTGTGCATATCCCTCTGCATATAAACAAGTTTTCATTCAAAGGAAAACCTTTGAGTGTACTTAGTGCACGTTCATTTGCCAAAAATATGGATAAGCAGTCCATATAAGAACTAAAACTTCTGTCAGTAGTTATCAAAACTTCTAATGCAGTCACCAAAACACATACACACTAGATTAAGAATCCCACCAAAAAGACGAAAACACCACAGTACTCAGATGCAGTCCTGGCGCTGGAGGGCAGAACTAGCCCACAGGCACCCAGTTGAACAGCTGTGGGTGCTGATGACTTCCTTGCCCACCCCATCCCCAGCTGCCAGAGAGCATCACGGATATATAGGTGGTGAGGTCTGGCTGCAGACCTGCAAAGGACATTCCTAGCACAACAGGTTGTGCCGATTAATAGTTTTCTGGATAACAGATATTCAGCTATTTGTGCAAGTCATATCAGATCTGGCCAACCTCACTATCACCCTGATCATTAAGCACTCGCTCCTTGCTTTCATCTCCTAGCAGGAGTGGAAAGGGTGGCATGACAAGCAGTAATGATTGATCATTTAAGCAATGTCTAGGGTAAGATACCAAAGGTCCCTCACTATTCATTGGCCTGTGAGGAACTGCATGAGGTGGAATTGCCTTTTTTATAGCCTCATGATCCATTTCTGTCCATGTTCTATCCTGTTCAAGAAATAATTCATTTACACTGTATCAGGTGCAGGGTTGAAGATATGTATTTATCATTCAAGTTTGCCTTTTCACTTCCTGAATTGAACTAGGCATCCTTTTGGATTGACAGCTTGGTCAGTTATCCATGAGAAGCCACCTTTACTATCTCTTTTTCCTCTGGATGGTTGTATTACCCTTTGCACAGGGCTGCACCTTGAAACCAGCCTGGGTGCAAAGCTGTACCAGGCTCAGAAGTTTATGCACTAAGCAAGGAATTTTGTCAAGCGGATATGAGAGGAGGTCTCCAAAGCTGGTGTGGGTGACACTGAGATAGACTTTAGAGGACCCAGCTATGAGCCACAAGCACCACAGAAGTTCTGCAGCCACCTGAGCTGGGGCACTCGCCACCCTCCTGTGTGACACTGCCACTGCCAAGAGAGGCACTCAACGTGGAAAGCTTCAGATGACCATTTGCAAGGTGTTGTTAGTGGAGCCTGGGAGAGTCTGGTACTTGTTCCCTCACACTCAGCCCCAAGCAGCCAAATCTCATGCCTTCCCAGACATTCTGCAAAAGCTTTACATTTAATAGGGCTTGCAAAAAGACTAAGGGTTTGCTTCTCAAATAAAGAAGGGATGAAAGGAACTTTCCTGGGGTTGTGCTGGCTGAATTCCTGTTTGATTGACTGCTCATGCTGTTGCGTTGGTGGTTATTAGAGCTGGTAAAAACACAATTTCTGTCCCACAGGAATTTCCTATACTTCAACATTTGTTTTCATTCTGAAACAGCATTAAAAATTTCAAAATAATGAACACTTTCATGGAATGAGTGGTCCTAAAAATAAATTAAGAAATGTCATTATGCATGTGTGTGTGCATGAGTGCATTTTCAATCCAAAGGTCTAACCTCTTTTATTCCCTAGACAGTCACAGGGGTTTACAAGAATTTTATTTCCAGATTCATCATATCAGTATTCTAGCTGATTGGTCCTCCTTGGGAAGACCAGAGTGCAGTGCTGAGCTGCCACCATGATGCTTTCCCTCTCTCTCCCCTTACGTTACCTAGCGTGCTCAAGTCCTAGATATGTTGGGAACATAAAGTAACCATTTGAAAATTCCCCTAGAAAGTTCAGTAAGCACTGAGCTAGCAACAGGTGGCTCCTACATTCTCCTTTCCTTACGGTCCTTTTGTGGGATTCACTGAAATGAGGAGAGTAGATGACTAAAAATTGTGAACGTCAGTGCACTCAGTTGTCAAATGGACCTTTGGGGCTACAGACATCCCAGGCAGTTTAGAGCTGTCTTTATGCCGACTAATCCATTTCCACTTTTCCCTTAGCTCCAGTGCACAGCTAGTAACAAAATCCACCTCCTTTTACCCAATGTGGCTGTATTTTGAGCAAGGAGCAAGTGAGAAGCCGCCGCTGGCAGAAGTAGGCATGCGATGACCTGCAGGGGTTGTCCAGCATGGTAATTACTGTCTTATTCTTTTCTTCCCCTTTTAAAATAATGATGTATAGCCTAAAATGGACAAGCGACATTCTGCTTATCTTCAAAGCCACAAAATGAAGAAACCAACTGTCCAGTCTTCACACCTTTCAAGGTTGCAATGAGAACCTCATTACCATTTTGCACCATCCATCCCTCACTCACAGATCTTCCCATCCCTGGCTGAACCGTATAGCGCTAAGGTTAATATTACTGTATCACAGCCTACCAGGTAAAATACAGCTGCGTGAGTGACTCTTGGCTTAAAATAGTCTTTATGAAGTGCTATGCTTTAGGGAAATAACGTTAGCAAAGAAATGTCAGATTTTGCTCTTGTCGTTGAAGAACAAAATCTAACAAGGGTGGTTGTCAGCTATTATGCTTTTGTACTGAAAAATTGTACAATCCTTTTAAGTTACATATAATGATTTTATAGCCTTTTAACAAGAGGAGCACCACTGGGTAGGATTTTAACAGGGGAAACGGGATTGGCAATTTATTTATTTATTTTAAACCAGCTGAATTCCCCAAGTTCTTCCTTGATTTAAGCCACGGTCTGTATTACAAACAGAAGAGATTATAAGCATCTAAAGCAGCCATGGTTTTGATAAAACTCTCTTAAGTAATGATGATCCTACAGCATTCAGACAAGTCAGGGGTCAATATGACCTTATTTGCCTGTGCCTTTCATTAGGAGCACTCTTTCTGCAGTACCATACTTCTGGTACCTCCGAATACACAGAGGATTCATGCTTCAGTTCTGCATGTATTAAGAATGCAGCCATAGCAACTACTAGCATTAATGAACTATTTGCTTATGCAGTAATAATTAACTTCCATTACATTACTTTGTGTGATTACTTTCTTAATTGCCTGAATTATGCATCCATTTAATATTTAATAACCATTCTCAGAAATCAGACACTGGTAAAAAAACAAATTGCTCACAGTTTCCTTGCAATAATTAAGCTCACAAGAATAAATGAAACCTTTTAAAAATGAATGCCTTGTGATTATATCCTTGCATATAGAACAAGATCCTAAATTAGCTATTTATTAAGTTTAAATTTAAGACCAAATAGTACATTTTTCACTTACGCCTTGGGAAATCAACCTATACAGTACCTGACATCACCAGCATAATTAAGTGCCATCTATTTACTTTGAGAGTCACGAATTCTGCATTAGTATTTAGAACATTCAGAAGTGCGTGCAGGGAAATGTTTTAAAATGCCTCCTTGGAAAAATAGCATCTTCTTTACCTGAGGTAGCTGCTTAGTTGTGCTTAAAGTACTGGAAAGATCTGCGAAGCGTAAATAGCCTTGTGATGGGGAGGGTTGGGAAGGAATTTTTTATTGTCATGTTTTAATTTACATACAAACAATGGAAATAGTTATACAGCCTGAGGTCAGGCTTACCAAACAGAATGAAACTCATTGTTGTATATGAAAATAACGTTTACAATCAAAAACAAGCAGTCTGATCTACTTGGTTTTTCATGTTGTCATCTGTCTCTCTCTGAGCTCTCATGCCCTGCTAGCACCCAAGCAAAGCCACATGCTGATTTGCAAAGTGATAATGCCATTACGTTATTGCGCATCAGCTTTGTTTCCCAGTGGTTTGCAATGAAGTCACTGCCTTAAATTAAATGTGCAACTGTTTTATCTTAGGTTGTTTTGATGAACAGTCTACTGAGCTGGACAAGACAGATAACTGTTGCGAGGTTTTTTGTTTTGCTTTTTTTTACTGAGTTGCATCTGCAAAATTGCTCTACCATTCCACTTTGATTATGGCAGCCACGTACAGATGTATTTATCTGAACCATAAGACTGCTCAGCTAAAGCTACAGGGACACCAGCATGTTACTCCCTCTCTTTTCCTATGCACACATACCACAAAAAAAATGTATACAACAAAAAATATATTCCAGGCATCCTGCACCCAAATAAACCAAATCCAATAAAGGAAATAATTGAAGGGCTTATTTGCCGAGAGGCAGGTGAAGGAGCAGTGGCTGTTCTCCCCCTTGCCCATACAGGTGGATCATTTTCAGGGAGCTGCAGGGAGCCAGGGAGGGAGGGAGGGAGGGAGGACAGCACCCGTTTGGGGTGTCAGGAGCCAGCAATGGCTGCTAGCCTGAGTTCCCAAACTGAGCTAAATTGATGCCAATCTCACTGGCTGTTGTTACAGTGGGCAGCATCATTAGGATTTGCTTTTTAAATGATCTCTCAGCCTGTAAGTCTGAGAGCTGCTAGCAAGGCAAGGTTAGAAAGAAAATGATGGCAGCATGTTGATGCTTCACAGACCTCATGATAGTTTCCGTCTGTCATTATTTACGTCTGACTAGATGCGTCATGTCAGCTACCTAGAAGGCACTTTAATATGAAGCTCTTGTTTTCCTCTGCTTTTTCACATCCAGACTGGGTACTATTATTTTTTTTGCATCACTACACTTAGGTGAAGCTTGCTTCAATCTCTCCATAATGACACACAAAGAAATAAAAATTGTTTAGCTCATGTTATTATACATGCTCCTATTCTAACAGACCTCTTCGACATTGTTCACAAAATGGTGAATTTAAATCAATAAACAGACATCTATCAAAAGGTCAACTTAATTTTATTCTTTCAGCTTCTTTAACAATATTTTAAGCAAAACCATTTCTTCTTTATCTTTCAGTAAATATTGTGTTAGTAGACTGCAGTGGCAACTGATAGTTTTAATGGTTGATGGCATTTAGTAGTTCAATTAACATGTTATTAATACTGCTTTATAATGTGATGAGTTCTGTCAGAGTCAATGTAAATAAGGTTACAGCTATCAAGTATGTGTCAGTTTTGCCATTATACTACCTCTTGGCAATTCAGATTCAAAGGATTCATTGGCATTGGTTTGGGATGAAATGTATTCACTCCTGAGTAATACAGCCAGCCCTGAATTTGATCCAATAACTTTTTAGAACAACAGTGGCTCACGCAGTGGAAAAGGACCCAATCCTTCAAGCCTTCCTGCAGACAAATCTCTTGTTCAGAGGTATGCTGCATCAAAACACACATTGACGTCCTGAACAGGCTTGGCAGGCCACAAAATGCCCTTTAAAACCCATCCCTCTGCCATGTCCCAGGGAGGGACTAAGCTACAACATTTTATTATTTTTAAATTATTTGTGCCCCGAAATAGCAATTCAATCACTCTGTGGACTGACTTCACTGAATAATAATATGAACTTACTAATACAACATTTTCTAATCCTTTAGTTCTCCAAACCCACTGTTTTGTCTTCTTGTTCTGTCATATGTGAAATTAAGTGACAAGCTCTTTGCATGCTTTTACTTGTCTGGGCTGTGAGGGGTCTAGCACAGCTTTGGGTACAGTAAAACAATCAACAGCTCAGTATTACCAAAAATTATTCAATAATATTTGATCAGCTGGATTTTGTTCACTTATGTTTTAATTTTATAAGTTAGAAAATACCTTTAACCAGTTAATGGTATATTTGCATTATGTAACACTATAGAGCTTTCTTATAGTTGCGTATTGTTTTCTTGAAAGTACGGCTGGAAGGGTAAAATATTTTTGTTTCATAGGTGCCTCACACTATAATCTTTAAAATTTAGTAGGGCAGCTAAGCTTCTGTAAGCATTATTTATCCAAATGAAATTGTAAAGGTCACCAAGTTTTCTTACTCACCCTCTTAAAGGAGCAAAGTTGTGGGATTTTTTTTTAAATGGGCAAATTGATGTAACCAGATCAAAAAGCATTTCCTCTTAATCTCTTTACCTTCAGACGGGCTCCAGACAAACAATCAGAAGATAATGCTTTCCCAAAGTTAGAGGTACAGCTGGCTGAGTTACTCGTTGAGCTGAATTCAACAGATACATTTGCATTTTTTGGTTCCTGAAAAGCCCACACATGGATCATAATTATTAGAAAGGTGCTGGATCTTTGACATTCTCTGTGAGAAATCTATTTAAAGCAATTTTAAGCTCAGAATAATGTATAAGTGGCTCACTCCACACAGCTGTTTGTTATTCATTATTTGCATAATTTGATTGGTCACCTAAATCATAGGAATTATTTTTCTGTTACTCATTTGGGTGATATTAGCCCTGCAAAGATGTTACTGGTTTGTCTCCATGGATATGGCCCTAATGGTTAATTCTTTAGGAAGCATTAAATAGGTTTTTCTTTTTTCCTATAGGGATGTGATTGAACTTTGTGTGTGGTAGCTTAGCATCCCTTTGCTTTCCCCCAGTATTATAAACATAGGGAGGATGAGCTCTGGGGTTTTTCTGGACAGAAATTAAATCCATCTCCCCATGCTGGCACTTAAAGTGCAAAAAGGGATGTTGTAAATGGAACCCTGAAGGTAACAAACTGTGCTTACTGTCAGCAAGACTATTAGACAAAAAGCTCCCCTATATGTAGTTTATGGTGACCACATTTACATTTCTTGTGAAGAATCTTTATTTCACCTCTTATTCTGATGTTATTAGTTAAGACTAATACAGCAATACAGTTTGCCCCTCATGTTTGTCATTATATCATGCAATGTGCATGTTCCCAGGTTTTTTGGGGCAGTATCTGTTATAATTACATAAGGCATAAGACAATAGGGCACCAAGTTACAGCAACAGCTCTGCACAGTCCCTAAATTGATGGTATAAGGCTGTAGATTATAGCTGTTAAAAAGTTGGGGGAGTTGTTGGTTCCCCTCCCATCCCCAGAAATGCTGCCATGAAAACAGGCTCTGAACTGTGCTGTCTGATTCTCAGGATTTCAAGACCGCACAAGACACTGACGGTGAGCAGTACCAGCTCCCTGCAAAAGCCACCACTAGAGAAGGCAGTTCTGTGTGATGCAGGATGGGGCCTTTTGCAAAGCAGAAAACAGAGGATGTTTGGTAGACAACTCCTCTCTTTTCCCCTTAACACGTACTTGACTGAAATGCAGGTAAGTGACAACCCCCACTAGAAAACTGCTAGATGCTAAAAAATGATGAAAACCTATATCTGCCATTTAAAGTCCAAGAGTCTTCTAAAATCAAGTGTTTTCCTCTGTTTAACTTTCTAGGTTTTGAAATTCAAATGTGGAGCTTCTCCAACTTTTTACCAGCTCAGTATGCTAAACATATCTTGCAAGCTCTTCGGCATCACTTACGCTGGAAATTTATAGACTGTAAACCACTAGCAACATTTAATATTTGTAAATTCAGTTGTAGCCTCCATCCAGTTCAGAAATGCATAAATAGTTTTTTCTTCAAATTTGACAGAACTGTTTCCCCCTGCCGCCGCAGCCGGCAGACCTGGGGCGTGAGGAGCAGCGAGCAGTAGGTGGCAGTCAAGCCACTGAGCTATTCCCTTAGTCCTACAACACCACATCGTTGTTAGGAGTAATGTGAAAACAGCATCTTTTTTGGTTTTAAAGGTATCGTTTTCAAAACGATCTTTTCCGAGGCCTCAGGCTGTAGAAGCAGTAATGGATAGTAATATGTTTCAGATGAAAAGCATGAGAAGCCCTTAGACTCAGTTACCTGATTTTGCCCGAGTTCTGAGTTTGGTTCTCAGGTTTTTGGGGAGTGCTTTCTAAATTTATGGGAAGATTCTTCTGGTGTAAAGAGGTGCTGCGATTGTCCAGGACTGTCCTGAGGGCTTATCCCTGCACAGAACAGAGACAGCCCCTTCCCAGATGGGGCACAGCTGGGTCAGCAGATCTGCCCACTTGCAGATTAATGGGTTAAAGCCAGAGCCCTCGCTTCACGGGCACATACAAAAGACAAAAACCCACTGAATTAATGTTTCATTTCCCTTTCTACAGCACACACTCTGAGAAAAGCAATTTAACATCATCTCAATCTTTTTTCTCCTACTGAAGTGGCAAATATCATTAAACATAAGTGTCTAGCATCCGGAAAAAGTTACACAGCAGCACAGATATGTCACACTCGCAGTGGAACTATTAATCAGAGAGGCGCTCTCCACACACACACGGGCCTCACAGTATATCTCCTAATGGGTCAGCATCAGTAAGTTCTCAGGCGTCTTCTATACCAATATTCAGCAATACTCCCATGGTGAGAGATCAGACCAAAATTTAAATTCATACTTCATAAAATATTGGCAGTTTCATAAATCCATTTACTAAGCAAGATTCTTTTACCTTATTCATCAACCCATGTATGAAGAAAGTAAACTAGTACTAAGAAAAGCAAGAGATATTTTCTAATTCCTAGAGGCAGAAAACAGTGGGTCTCTAGTTGTCATTTTTTAAATTACTGAAGCTATGCCACTAGCAGCCCTCCCAACCACACTTCCAGTTCCTGAAGTATTTTGTTTGTACAAGAATTTTTTTCATGTTACTTGTTCTGCATTTAATGGACTGCAGGAGACAAAAGTAAGGTAAGGCAGAGAAGTGGTGCATTAATATTTCACTTTCAGATGGATCAATTCAGGCTCCTTCCCTGTGGGGTAACTATCATAAGTTTAATTTTATTCCTACAAGGATGTACAATAGCTCTTGGAAACCTTCTTTTTTTTCCCTTAACTTTCCTGAGACAGTAGCTGGAGTAGAAGTGTTATGAGTTTTGTGAGCACAGAAGTGGCCCAACTAAACCCCTCCACACCTGTTAGTAAGCATCTATTGCTCAATAGAATAATCTAAAGAACACAAGGAAATGTGACTTTTTACAGTGATTAAGAGTGCCTTGAATTTGAACTGTGACTTCTGTTACATAATCCACAACAGGATGATGCAACATGGCAAACGTGCAGAACAAAGTGTCAGGTCTGTACGGTGATATCTAAAATTATATTTCATTTGGAGGTGTCTTTCTACAAGGATAGGTATAAGCTTAATATTTCAGGGCTTTAACTGATTAAAGGGCTGACTGAAGACACCCTCCACATTTTAGAAATATTTCATCAAGGGGTCGAGGGAACATATCCATGTTGTCCTTGTTCAGCAGGTAGAACAAAAAATGAGAAATAAAAGTGCTGTTGTACAAGTTGTACAGTGAAATACAGTGATAACACAAGGTAGAGTCTGGGCAAACTATTACTTGTTTCCCCTGGAAAAATTGAAGAAAAAACTTCTGTTACTGCAGAGTAATGGTCCTAATTACAAAGATAAAGAAATATTAATCACATTTAGACTTTCAATTATGTAGTTTTCTTTTGCATTTTTCTTTTTGCTATATTCAGAGCCATGTGACATTTCCAAACTTCAGAATGAAAATTTTGAAACCTAAATAGGATTAGCTTTGTAACAAAACAATTTAAGTCACAAACTCAAATCACCAGCTGTAACATACTGCCATGGATTGCTCAGGAAGCATAGGTACATCAGACTTCTTTCTGTTTACATGCTGGTTACAGCCTTCTGGCCCTGCAAAAAGGCAGTCAGGGACCATCAGGTGTGAATGACAACTAACTTCTGGTTGAACTAAAATCAGTATTCAGACCAATATGCAGTCTTGAGCTGACAAGTGTTGCCTGATGTCAGGTCTACCATATTTCAAGTTAAGTTGGTCCAAATTCTGATTTGGTGAACAACTTAATATTTTTCTAATGGAAAGTGGGAAGGTACCAAAGGAAAGGGAAACTTCTGATAATTTATCTTCACTAACTTCAGTAGCAAAAAAGCCATCTCACAATTGTTTTGTATCTCGATGATAAGTCCTTCGTGAGATCAGCTTACAGTTGAGGATCTGAAAAACCTGTCATTTTAGAAGCATGTATAGAAAGACCACTGGCCAGGTATATCCATAAAATAATGCAGAACCACACAGAAGTGCTAATCTAGGCCCCAGAGCAGCATCAGCATGACTGAACAGGCCTGAGGATGCAGCACTCTGAGGTCCTGAAACCAGTTGCGGGCTTAGCCTGCTTAGAGACCTCTGTGCAAATCTCTTCACCCTTAGCTGCTTTCTACAGCTCCAGTTGAAAACCCTCCATCAGCTACTTACAGTGGTTCAACACCAATCAGATGTCTCTGCTGGAAAGTGCTAAAGCAGGCAACAGACCCCTTTTACAGCTGTCAACGTTTTCCCCTATAGATACTCAAATAATTTATCACACCTTTCCCTACTGGTCCTACTATTTCTTATCCTTAATTCTGAAAAAAATATGAAGCATGAAATCAAGATGTGAATGATTCAAACTTTGCTTTGCAAAGTGCACTAAATATTTAAGATTAATCTATGTAAAAATAAAAATTATTCAATTTCTTCGGCCACGCAACAAGATCAAGCTAATGACATCACCAAGAACCCAACAGAAATGTTAGACAAAAGTTTCCACAGATGCTACTACCCCTATAGTTGCAAGCCCTGTGAATTAATTAAAACACCTTTGATAAACAGGCTAATAGAGGTGTTTGGACTTGCAGAAACATTCCAGCCTGTGTAGCAGATTAGGCTGGAAGTCAACAGCAAGTTTACTGTTTTAAAGCTTGCTTTAAAACCTTTTGGTTAGAATTCTGCAATACTTCCAACAGCCTGCTGAAAGCGCCAGACCTTTCTGACAAGAAAAATGTGCTGTAGCCATGCCAGTGTGGCTGATCAGCACATTAAAATTTAGACCCACATGATATGTTATCCCAGTCATGTAATCATCCAATGGAAGCAATCAAACAAAACACAGGATAACATCAAGGAGTTTATGCTGGCATTCTACAAAGTCAACACTGATAAAACAGATGTAAAACTAGAAAAATATACAAATTGATTCCTACAGATAGAAAGGTGATGGTGTTTCCCTCCCAATATTATTACTCTGTGTTCAAAACAATATGGGTAGTAGGGGACAGCAGAGGTCATATGAAAACTTTTGGCAGGCTTTTTGAAGAAATCAACAATTGCCTAAAGAGTTGCAAAGATGCGTGGCCAACTGCTGCTGCAGCTGCACTTGCACAGAACAGCTTTTCTGGTTAATGCCACAGTGACGTTTTTCTTTCTCCGAGAGGAAACAAAATACTTTACACGAAGTTTTCTTTCATAAGCATACACTAAGCAGTACCACTATTTGGTATGAGTGGCACTCGTACTGACTATACTAATACTTGCCACTGTTCTCAAATTGTCATTGTGGAGGGTTGCAAAAATCAAAATAAGGACAGAAACTATTCACATGCTGTTACAGACTGCTGTAACAGACATACTTTAACAAGGGTTTATAGGCCTACTATCATGAAAATGGTGTTGGGGCAAGCCCATTCCTACATTTTCTAGACTTAAGGTTCTTCAGTTATCAAAAGAAAACATCATCTGTTGCTTGAACACAATAGTTAACATACTAACAAAGTATTTTTAAAATAAATGCACATTTTTTATGTATTTCAATATATTACTAAACTATATGTATAAGCCAATACTCTAGAAGAATATTTAAATAGGTCATAATACTTCTGACTGCATAATACAGACTTATGGACGTAACATGATAAATGAACACTCTGAGCTGAAAATACTTCATCTACTTTCCCTGTAATACACAGTGCATTTTGTGTTTGAGTTTTATGCATTTATGAAAGATATAGTCAGTAAGAATATTTCCTTGTGCTAAAGAAAAAATCCTTGTAATATATGAATAAAATGCCTGATTTTTTAGTTCTTCTCTCCCCACTGTTTGCTGGCTTCCTCACCTTGCAGTTTCCTTTGAATTCATACAGATATTGGTCAAGGAATAGGTGTAGAGAACCAGGAAAAATTAATTTACTCAAAGAAAAACTTATGCTCTCCTGGCTTTTTGGAAGTTGGGGCTTTTTTTCCTAGAAGGCAGATCAGGAACACCAAGGGATAGGTATGGGTAATAACAAATTCTGGGAGTAACTTTCTGAGTTCTTTCTCAGTTAGCCTACAAGGTGATTGGGAGATTTAAGTCATTCCTGGAAGTCATCCTCTTCTCAGCCTTAGCAGATGAGAAAAAGTAGTTTAATTCACAAAATAAAACATAATTTTGTTGAATTTACTAATCATCATTCATAGTGCAACAGAGGCCTTTTGCATATTTGTCACAGCTTTGGTTCTTTGTGGTACAAACCTGCAAGTCACAAGCCAGACTGTCACTGAGACAGCCATCTGCACCAACAGTTCAGAACAAGAGGGACTTTACATGGGAGGTCAGTATTGTCCAGAGGACGCATAACCTGCTAGGTGGAACAGATTACCTATTACATTACCAACCAGTTTGCGAAGAGTACACGTCACAGGTATACTACACATGGAGAGACGTGAATTAAATTTAGGCAAGGCGTTCCACTGCAGGTTTAAGTCTTTCCATCACCAAAATGTTAGGAGAAACTTGTTTACCATCCCAAGCAGGCATGTCTGCTCAATCTTGTAATCACATTTGCTACACAACTATCTGTCCTCTCCACGCAATGATCACATTAATAAGCAAAACATGAGGAAAAAAATCCTTCACCATGAAAGCAAAGTAGAGGAAGGGGTCCCCAAAGAGGCTGCAGAACCAAAGCCCTTCCCTGTCTTTCCATAGAGTCAGGCTCAGGACTTTTAAATCAACCTAAGTTCTCAGGACTACTTCACTACATTGCTTGACATTTAGTCCGTTATGTTTTCCTTCAAATGTCAACTTATGCTCTGGTAGAACAGATTGGACCTACTACAGTAGCAACTAGTAGTTTATTACTTTTAGCAGTTAACTGGACATTTTTGCCTCAGGCTCAGCCCTTTCCTCTTCCCATCCACATCTAACATCCACTCCCCACACCCAAGATGAGCAGCATTGTTTTCTCTTTCATAGTTTTGACATGAACCACCTCAAGAGAAATACTGAATTCAGTATTTATCCATCTATTTTATTCAGTGGATACATTCTGATTTGGGGAATGGAAGACATGAAAGGTGTAATATTCCAAAACTAGTAGGAGAATTCAAGAAAACTCTTTACTCATCTCAGTTACTGTTTCACAGGTTTTATACACTTCGCTATTGTGCATATTCCCTTTGCTCCCTCTATATCTTCCTAGAATTTGCATTGTCATATTTGCTATACACATCATACTATTGTGTTGTCCTCATTCATAACAGTTAGATTTCTCTTGAGTCCCAAGCAGCACTGCTCAAGTAAATCAGCATGCTCCTGGGGAGATAGGTAAGAAAACAAGTACTTGATCCACAATTCTTACATAGTATTCCATTTGTTGGAATTGATTGAGCAATACTTCATTTCTCTAATTGAATAACTATATGGTGAAATGAATTCTTATATGCAGTAACACATGCAGTAAGTGCAAATAGAGAGCAGATTTTAGAAAAAGTTTAAATGTAGGAAGGAGGTTGTATTTTTATTTTTTTTTCGAGACTTTATAACTCTATATATTTGGAGGAGGCTCCAACCAAAATCTTTGATTCCCACCTGTGAATATCTTCATGCATAACTTCAAAAGGTATTTGATGTCCTTGAATACTACTCAAATTCACAAAGTATACATTTCCTACTAACACATGCTCAGAGATTCCAGCATCAATCACATTCGAATTTGCACTATAAGCATTTTCTGACACATTAACGTGATCAGCGTACATAAGACCGGAACAATTGGCTTCCTGTGTTATCAAAGTCAGACTCCTTTTTCTGTAAACTTTGCACTCAGTATTGGACAAGGAGAGATCGAAGTCCTAGTGGTATGTAATTGATGTATGAGTTGCCTGCATGCATATCCTTCATAGATTTCTGACATGTCTCAAATAGTTAGTCTGTAGACCCTGATCTCCTCAAATCCACTTATCAGTCTCAGAGACTGAAAGAGGACACAGAGGAAACTACAGGACAAGCATAGATAGTATTTCTAACATAAAGATCTTCCAGTCTCCAGCACTTTTTCAGGACATTTCTTAAGCTTGTTTTTTCTGCATCTAGCAATCCTTGGTCAGGCATTTCATCCAACTATTTACCCAGTCTCCCCAAGACCCTCTGCGCATAAACTTTGGCTGGGTGCATTATTCACTTCTGAAAAAGATGCCTCTCTCTGTTCTGAACCAGTTTTCTATAAGCTTCATTCAATGGCCCTTAACTCTTGTGCTGAAAGAGACAATGAAAGATCCATCCCTCTCCATCTCTGTTCACAGTTTTGTCAACCTCTATCATTACCAGCCTCAGCTGACTTTTTCCCAGACAAGAGTGTCCCAGCCTACTCAGCCCTTTGCATACATCCTCCTTTCCCTCTTCTGAATCTTCCCCATCCTAATGCATCCTCATTGAGATGAGAGTCAGACCTACGTGCAGTATCCAAGGTACAAGTGAACCACAGATTTATATGGCAGCATAATGATGTTATCTGTTTTGTTCTCTGGTCCTTTCCTCATAATTCCTAAAATTTGATTTGCTTTTTAGCCTGCTGTTGAGCATGGGCTGATGTTTTCATGGAACTATCCATCATTACCCAAGGTCTCACTCCTGAGTGGCAACAGACAGCTCAGAGCCAATCATTTTATATGTGAAGCTAGGATTGTTTTTCCCCACATGCATCACTTCACATTTATCTACACTGAATTTCATCTACTATTTTATTGCCCAGTCACACAGTCTCTTCAGATCCTTGTGTAATTCTTCACAGTCTGCCTTCATCCTCACTACCTTGAATAATTGTGTATCAACAGCAAACTTAGTCACCTCACTACTCTCCCCCCTTTTCAAGCCCATTTATATACATGTTCATAAACAGCACAGAACCCATGGGACACCACCAGCAAACCCCACCTGCTAAAATAACCTAGCACTCACCCTTCATCTGTCTCCTATCTTTTGAGCAATTATCTCTCTGTGCAAGGGCCTCTCCCCCCTTATCCTAGGGCTTAATTTCCTTAATGGCTTTTTCATAAGGGAGATTGTTAAAAATCCATTGGAATTTCAGGTAGAAGATATCAACTGAATCGCCCCTTACCCTTTGACTTACTGACCCCTTCAGATAAAGAACTCCAAACTTTTTCTTCCATGAATACTAATCTATAGAAAAAGTACTTTTAAATGAGGTTTTTTTCCAAAGCATCTTAATTTTGAGATGTTGAGGACAATGCTAACCAGATCAAAGAAGAAAGAACAGAGACAGAAAACCCATTTTCCCCTTTAACTCTGGGAAAAAAACTTCATTCAAGTCCAACCAGGTAGCCTGACTGCTGTGATCCTCCATTTGCTAAACTACAAGCAGCGGTCCAGTGAATGATGGAACTAATCCAGTTCAGTTTCCAAATGGTTTATTTCTGACCAACTTTGGTGCCTTATGGGGTTCAGAGCTCTGTTGGGCTCACCTCCCCTATACCCAGTGACCCCCTGCAAAACCAGCAGAAATGAACCTGATAAAGCTGCCCAACAGACACAAAAGCTATTCACTTGTCTGAGCAGCACCATTTCTCACTAGCTGAAGGAGTGACAGGAGGATACAGAGGCAGTGGTTGCATAAGCCTTCTTACCATGAGAAAGAGGTTAAGAATGAAGATAAATAAGCTAAATATCTTAGTAATGCTAGATGTTATTTAGATATTTCTAATATGCACTGAACTCATCCAAAAATAGTCTATGAAGGTTCAATTATTTTTACCCACATATCCTGATATGGCTATAAATTAACAGCAATGGTAGTTTACATGGGATAATCATTAAGGGCTTTTATGACTTAGGCTTTGGAGCTCAAATAGATTGGCAAGAGTCTTCTTGTGCAATAAGCCAATCTCACTTTGGCACAGCAAAGTAGGGTTTAACCTGACTAAATGAAGTAGTGATCCATTATTAAAGGCACCTGTTTGCAATCATATCTAAGTGCAGCAGCTACACCAATTTCTCCACATTATTCTTTTGGAAATCTTCCTTAAAGAAAGAATGTTCTGCTTGCTTATGAAGGAAGCTTATTATTTTGACCCAGCCACAGCACAGACAAACACAATCATAAATTTACCTTTAGAGAGAACACTGGCAGGGAGAAGCAATATAGGACCACTTAGTGTGGGCGGTTATAGATATACAGGGCTGGCTCCAATTATCTGCTCCAAACCAATTATTTTTGAGCAGCTTTACAGTTGTCTAACTTAAGCCTTTGTCTACAGGAGTGAAGTTAATCATGGGACGCCTTGTATTGCCTCTGCACACACGTCCCTGCGCCATGGCTGCAGGAACACCGTCTAGCCAGGCTGTTCAGATCTGCCACTACACAGCTGCTTTCTGCTGAGCATCTCTGGGGACTGCACAAGCAATGCAAAAGGAGGGTAGCACAAAAAAACTGATCATAGGTTTAAGTAATGTGATCTTGGGAGAGAGGTCAAACAGCAGTTTTACAAAGTGAAAACCATTTTTTTGTGTTTCATATTTCAATCATTCAAACTTCTTTAAAGAGAATAAAGAATTCATTTCAAATACTCAGAGCAGTTTACGCAGTTTTGACACTCAAGCATAGAATAACTTTAAAATGTAAAATAAATTAGGGGCAATTTATGATCTGACAACTGTACTCAGTGGTTATAGAAGAATGTTATGACTCCAATTCTTTGTATGTAAGCAGTTTAGTTTAGAGTTTGCTGCTGTATGAGGAGGACAGCATACCTCCCCATTATCAGAAGAAAATACCTCAGTACAAACCATAAAATTTAGGTTTAAAAAATGCCAAAGCTAGCTACTTAAACTTATTCTTCTAATACCCTCTGTAGGCTTCCAAAATCAACCCAGTTTCACTTCTGAGAATCTGGACACTGCTATTTAAAAGCCTGACTACAGATCTAAAAGCCTAATTTTAAGCACTCAGATTTGAAACTTGCAGCCTTATTTACTAAAGGAGGAAAATAAAGGAAGTGAAATACCTTGAAGACAATACTGGAGAAGGTATTAAGCTGCTTGCTTGTAAATCTCACAGTATGATACTGTTCACGCAGTGAGGGAATACAGTTCTTACCTTCAAACAAGCACTTAAAACTACAACATTTGAAGGCAACTGGAAAGATGAACTTACTGACCTGGTAATTGCTGGGACCTTTTTTCAAAGAGCAGATTGAATCGCAGATAATAACTAAAGCCCATTCTCTCATACATATGAAGAACATCAACAGACAAAAATTATTCCCAATCACATAGGGAAAGTTTTCTGGATTAAGAAGGGCAGATAGGGTTTATATATTTTGAAGGCATAGAAAAAAACTCTGCAAATAAAAATTTGAAAGGAAAACCATGTTCAAAAACCGTGCCTGTTGAAACTAACCTTTATTTTTTAGAGTGAAAAATATCATTCTAGAACATGTATCAAGAACTACTTCTGAATTTTTTTTGCATCAGAAATGAAGCAATGATGTACACTGATGGATCTGTAAGTACTGATATGTGGGGGGGTTTTCCCCACTCCTGACTTATTAAAATAGGGGAATAAAAACAGTGCAAATGAAATGTACTGCTATCATTGAATTGCAAAAATATCACAAGGTTTATGGATAGAATGTCATTTGAAATCTAAATCATAAGACACAGAATCATATTTCTGGGCAAAAAAAAAAGCATGTAAGAATGCAATATTTGTTAAAGCATCATTAACACGACACAGTATTAAGAACTAGAATAAAATCAGTTTACAGTACTTCTAGATTGGTAGTTTCCTGTATAACAATACCAATATTTTAAATATTGAAATAAGAGTCACACGAAGAAATCTTATTTCATTCTTCCCCTCTTCCCATTTTTCTTTTCTTTGTTTCATGGCAGGAGAATGAGCTGAGAATAGCCTTTTTGTCCTCATCTTTCCCTTTTGGAATCAGACACCTTCAGTGTTTCCAGAGGAAGGAAACACAGATATATCAACCTAACAGCAGCCCGGCCCAGTACATATTTCTTTTCCCTCCCTGACCAGCCATATACCTTTGCCCCAGGACACATACCAGCAGCGATTACCAACGCATCTTCAGTTTAGCAGACAAAGAAAAGAGGAAATTAATGGCAAGAAGGAGCTGCAGTCTTTCCCCCATACTAACATCAGTTGAAATAAATTGAAGTCTTTTTGTAGCAGAGTGAACAGAAGAGTTAACAAATATATCCTCCTATGGACAAATACATTCCAGTTAATCACCTATGAGATATGCAACAGCAGCTCACCAAATTGAAATCAGTACTCATGTTTTGTAACCTAGCTACAACTTCTTCTTAAGGCATTTTTTGTGTGTAAATAACCATGCAAGAAACAAACACAACGTTGGATTGTTTTCTTCCTTATCACACCATCACCAGCGACATCTGCTCATTTCTGCTTCGCTTTGAGGACTGATCCCTGTCTCTGCTGCCAAAATGGCTTTTGGCAGTGAAGCCCAGTGGCATAACATTTACTGATAGTTCTGCCTGAGTCATCGTAGACAGTAACATTACCTCTCCATGACACTACAGCTGTTTCTGAGTTATCAGGGCTACCAAAACATTGTGCATGAAAGGACCGTGCTTGTACCTTTCAAAGAGTTTGAATCCTCCCTAGTTGAGCAGTAATTTTTTAGAGAGATACAGGCATGACCTGTGCTTGATGCACCAATAAAACCAGTGATCTGCATCCCAAGGTCTGTTGTGGCGCTCTCCCTCCAGAACCATAGCAGGCTTCAAACAGCTGACTTTCACTGAAGTCTCAAAAGTTAGTCAAACAAGAGCCTCTGGATAACTTTCCTAAGATTTCAGCAATGGAACTCACTGCTGCAAGAAACAAGTGAAAAGCTCATCTTAACTCTCTGACAGTAAAAGAATAATCTGTTCTTACTGGTTTGACTTCCATGCAATAAGGTTTACACTCATCTCATGCAAGCACATGCAAATCCAAAGAAATTAAACTATTTTCTCTACAGTCTTGGAAGAAAAGGAGAGGAAAAAAAGGTTAAGTAAACCTGGTTTTAATTCTTTTTAATAAAAATAGAGAGGAACACTAAGGCTAGAGAAATGGGTATCAAGTTAGGTCAACTTAGTTTAGTAACGCAGCTGGTAACAGTAGTATTGTAACAGAGGTTAAGCTGGTTTTCACCAAGTCAGAATACTGGTGTCTCATGAGACACGCTTTACATGGTCAGTGTCACAGCCATAGAAAAAGAGGGGTGTGTATAAGTGGGCATGACTTAAAGCAGCACATGCTAGTCAAGTACGATAGCCAGGACCCAGAAAATTAAGAGTAACTTGAAGTTTTTTTCCTTTGCTTTACTGTCTATTGTGACAGTCAGTCATAAATCATATTGTTCGTGTAGGCAGACATCTCACCTATCTGACAACAAGTTATTATCTTCTCTCTGATGAGTCAGTGATCGATAAGACAGAGCTAAAACCAGCAACAAATGAACCAAAAGTTTTTTCTTCTGTATTATATTGCTCAAATTTTCCAAAGTTGCTGTGTACCATGAAAAGAGCAGATTCC
The DNA here is from genome assembly GCF_047716275.1 of Strix uralensis. Lineage (NCBI taxonomy): Eukaryota > Metazoa > Chordata > Aves > Strigiformes > Strigidae > Strix > Strix uralensis. Next base: position 20,946,210 of record NC_133977.1, on the reverse strand, counting down.
ATGCAGAGTACCAAAGAGCAAGAATTATCACTGTTAGAAACAAGAAAGAAAAAAAAAAAAGCATCTTCACTCAGATTTAGTCACAGGATGACGCAATAGCTACAGGTCTAGTACTTCATGTGGACTGATCCTTTACAAAATTGAATGCAAATACCTTTTTGCACAAGGTCTCAAAGAAAATTTTTGTGATGGAGCTATTAGAAAAGGATCAAAATAACCTCCACTAGTAGAGAATCCCACAATTTCAGATTAATTTACAAATCCTTCTTTTAAACGGGTACAGCACATTTCAGGAATCTGAATGTTCCCAAGTTTAATGAGTATGCATAACCTGGATCAGACTCTGCATCCTGAAGCCAGGTCTGGTTGTCACTAATTCATACACACCCATACTCTTGACTTCTTGGAAAATTAAAGGTATTTTGGCTTACTTTATTCAATACTGAAAAATTAAGAAAACAGCCAACACAATAATAATTGGGAAGTGACACAAAAATCTATAGTGAGCTCCAGAAGTTATATGCCACTGACAAAACATGAAATTTATAAATTTTATAGTTATCTGTAGAATTTTATATTACAATGATTCTGAAGATCAAATTATTCTGATGCCCATTGCAGTTTGATCAAATAAAAGTGCCCAATCTACAGTTTTTAGCTGGTTATGTTTAGAAAGGTTATGTAGTTAATACAAACAAGTTTTTCCTCTTCCAGCCTGTGCTCCTTGGGGGGAATCAAGAGGCTGCAAGGGCTGTCTAAGAGCTAAGGAACATTCATAGGGGAGCATTTAATCCTCATTGTGGAGAAAGACAGGTACTCTGCAAATTAGAGCTAAAGAAAAAGATCATAGCTTGGTCCAGTCTGCAGAATCCTAAAATGCTGTATCACTTGAATTCAATATATTTTTATATTGAAATAATTTAAGTTTTGTAAGAAAACAGAACACAGTGAAAAATCAGTAGAAATATTAAAGCAGAAATAGCCTTGGCTGTAAGTACTGGTTTTATTCGTACTTCATCATGAGACATAAGAGAAAAAAAAATACTTTTTTGCCAAATACGTATCTGCAATTTTTTTCCTGGCAGTATTTACCTCCAAAAAAAAGGGGGGGGGGAGTAGCTTTTAAAAAAAAAAACCAAGATACTTGAAACATGTGTTTAAACTATTTCCCATTCCAGATTTTTTTGAGATATTATGTTCTCAAACACCTAGAACTGATTTGCAACTAGACTGTCATACATCTGTCTAGATTCAACACTCCTGTGAGTGTTAACTATATGTTATTTCTCCATATAGAAGTAGTTCATCTTGATATGTAGCAAATGGCAATTACATCTTTTACATGGTAAACATGGGAAAGGTGGCTTGCAATACATGAAAAATCATGTAAAATCAATAGATCCAGTTTTAATAGTTTCAGACATTTTTAAAATGGCAACGGTCATTGTGAGGAAAGGATGTTGAAACTGCTGTCACTCTTTTCCTTATCTCTTAACTCAGACAGTTCTTGTTTGCCATCTCCTAAATTCCTCAGAAATTAAACAGACTAAAACTAATTGCACTGAAGCCATTGAAGAACAATTTGTAGCTTTAGGTCACCAACTAAGTTGTGGTGGTTTGGGTTTATTTTTGCCTCCAAGCCCTACTCAAAAGCCTCTCATTTGCAGATGCATATATTCCACTTTTATTCAGGTCTCCACTCTGGCAAAACAGCCTCTTCAGACCCAGATTCTATGCTTAGATCACTGCTTATCTTCATCTCCCATCTCAAGAAGGCATCCAAATTCCTTCCCTTCGCCCTCCAGCAATTCTCATGGACAAGGCTCCCTAAACCCTTCCCTTCTGCTTAGTCTCACATATGCTTTCCCAAAAAACCTCTAGAAAAGACCCTTGATGACAGTGACACTGGTTTGAAGTGCTCTGAGCATCTTCACCTACCCACAGCCCCAAGTCCTTGAAAAAAATCTTCCCCACATCCTTTGCAGCATGTCATGTTTGATGCAAGCCCTCAGCCCTGCAGAGGTACTCCACAGAGAGATGGTTAAGAGCTCTCCCTTGCATTAACCCACCTGATGCTCAAAAATTGGTTTATGTTAGCAACTGAAGCACTGCTTTTTTGTGTCACTCGATCATCTACATGAAATTTGCAGAAATACATTACGCTATAATAAAAGAAACATCATTTTGTTACATTTTTTCATAACAAGAGCTACTTTTTAAAAAAAAATTTATTTTTTTTGTTCTTCTATATACTTCCAGGAACTGTAAAATTGGATTATACAATATGTAGGGCTCAAAAAGCAATATTTCACTACTTACAAGTGACAGACTAAACAAAGTAAAGTTTATGGGAGGAGAGAAACAAGCTGGAAGTAGATAGGCAATGTGACTCTCGGCTTAGGAAAGTCTATATGATCTGTGCTGAAGAAAGGTCTCCATCCCCCACCAGCACCACAAGCAACTATCCTGACCAAGCCGTGCTCCTCCTCTAGCTGTGAGGAGATGGTGAGGCAACAAGACAATTCCCTCCTTTTCTATATTTCCCCCCAATTAAGTTTGCATCCAGGCTGAGAAGATGCATCTGGTCAATGGACCTCCAACCCTCTCTGCAACTCTGAGCAGAGACCCAAGGGGCCACTGGTCTTCTCCCTGCTCTGCTCTCTTATGTCATACGTGTGAAGCCTCATTTAAAATTAAGTTTAGTAGTAGTGTAATTGTTTTAGGTGAACAAAGAAAATAAAAGCCCATAAATAATTCACTGAGCTATCTAGTGATGTCAAATCAGAAACCTACAGTAAAGAGTCTGGTGCTGAAGACCTGTTTGTAGAATTTTCCCAAACACTTGAAGGAGGCAAGTAAAAAAATAAATCCACAGCAAGACTGTGCATGAGAACTCCCATGTTTCACTTTGTATCATTACCTCTAAGCTGCTACTGCCATGCAGCTCTGGCTGAAATCTGGTTTCCTTTTTTGTCATTTTACCTTTAGGATCACAGTAATGAAAATCCAGTTATTAGAGGACTTTTTAAAAGAGTTGCTAGTGTTTCTTAGCCAAATGTTTTTCTTTGAAATAAACAGGAATATCGTCACAAAACATACCAAGCTGCTTTATTAAAAAAAAAAAAAAACAACCAAACACCAACAAAAAACCAAAACACTATGATGAACACTGAATGATTACAGGAATAGGCAAGAAGGTGTTCATGCTGTGTTGGCCACTGTGTAAACAACCTCCTTTCCACTGAAGAAGTGGCAGAGGAGGGAAATACAGGCAAATACTTTAAGAGATACCTCATACTGGCTTTACCACTTGTGGTAGAAACTAGCTCTTTGTTTCTGAACTATGTGTTTTGAAACTTATTTGGGTTTCAGCTTTCATGTTTGCATTTTTGGAAGGACAATTTTAAACATACTTAAACGTGACATCAGAAAGAGAAAAGCCTGTTATCAAATTACAGAGGGGCAGCTGTGTGCTGTGGCATAATGTCATACTTTGTCTCCTTCCTACTTAGGTAGTTCTTGAACTTCTACTCAGCACTGCTCCACAGACTCTAAATTAAACAGATGATCAAGCTCTAGTGCTATTACTACTGTCTTTTTATTTTTAGAGTCTTGTTTGGTTGTGGTAGAATTCTCTTTTCGACACACTGTTTTCCTCCTCTGTTGATTTTGCTAGGTGATATTTTCTATACACATTTATGTCATTTTATCTCTGCATTTTTTATGAGGCAAATACATTTGGGAATGAAACAGAAGAGACAGACTTGGATACATTGAAGATGGCTACAGAAGCCTTCTGGTGCCAAAGTCTTGAATTGGCTCAGCTATCCTGCTGGTTGCTATTATGCAGTTTCCAGTTTTCTGAATTTTTTGCAGATGAAGTACATGAGGGTTGACATGTAGTTATTCACTCAAGGACTCATTTACTCCTGTGGCTCTAAACCAAAGCAGCAACAGCCATAAGCAGCACAAAAGACTAAACAGAGAATACCCATAAATACCTGTTTCTGGCAAATTCATAAATAAATCTGGCCTGAAGTACTTCTGTGCATACATACTGTGTGAATTTTGGTAGGTGGAAGAAAAAAGGGCTACAAAAGAAAGGACACTGAGGTACCTACAGAAACACACATCTGAGCAGCAATGGAATTGCAGGATGCAGCACTCACCAGGAGCAGATGCAAAGAGGGAGAATGATAAGAAAAACTACAATACATGAAAATACATGGGCCAAAGAGAGGTTACAACAAATCTAGGAAAATAATTTTGTGAACAAAATAGCAGTAAAAGTATTTCAGAGGGAAACCCAAAGACATGTAAAAGCAACAATAGTTTCTCCCTAGAGGTAATATTAGCTTAAAATCAGCTTTAGCTTCTAGATATTAAAAGGTGCAAGTAAGCAGAGGACATAGCAATTAATAATTTTCCATGTTTTGTCTCTTTCACTTGTAAAAATCAGTTTAGAAGATTTGACCTTCCTGGCTTACAGTGTATCTATCCATGACAGGAAAGTTTTAGTCAGACTAATACAAAAGCATTTATGTGCCAGTGAGTTAAATTAAGACAGTATAAATATGCCTTTATTTCTGCAACAAAATGTGTTGTCCTAGTGCAAACGAAGACTGACAATCTATCTGAACAAGGCTTCCCATTTTCCAAGAGTAAAATTAAAAGTTAATTTATTTCAGAAGGTGAATACTTGCAGAAAGGATTACAGTGTTTCTTCAGATCTTGCAGGCACCTCTCCCTCACAGTTCCTCCACAATCTGTACAGCAGCATCTCCAACTGCATTTTCTCTCAAAGCGGTTGGAACTGCCATGCAAGAATTGCAGATACATGGCAACTTAATATCTCATTATTGTTTTGTTAATGTTGGAATTTTAAACAACTTGAGTGTATTAAGGTAGCCAATTGCTGCATGTAGGCTATCAGGCTAATTAACACTTCCACAAGCTGCACAATACCTCTCTGCATGTCCAGCTCCACTCAAATCTAACTCCATCAACAATGCAGGAGCATGATCAAGCACTCTGCATGCACAGCTGTAATTAACTGTGCTTTGAACACTTCAGCCTACATATAAGCTGGTACTAATTTACACATACATATTTGGAAGACTTCCTTTTGTCAGAAGCCATTCTACTATGACACACAGGAAAACAGAACAGATCAAGATGCTGAACCTGGCTGCCATTAACACTTTCACACCATCCCTACTTTAGTTGAATCCTGGGTTTATCACAGTGAATGAGCCCAGAACAGACCAGTGATGTTTTTATTACGAAATTTTGCAGGATTTCTTAAAAATTCCAACTGCAGCACATTGATTTATAAGGCAATGACTTTTATTTTAAAACAAAACACTTAAGACTCTTATTGACTGGGTATTAGCAGTGCATCAGAATGTAGAATTCATCCATTCAGTTTTCTTCAGGCCACGCTAACATATACTAGCATACTGCACATGTAAAGAGAGAAAGATAATAGTGGCAATAAAAAGGTGCAGCAGCTAACAGCAAACTGAAGAGATGTGCTCTGCAGGGAGGCTTAAACGATTTCTCCACTTCAAGGTACTACACAGACTACTTGTTTAGCTACAAGACTTTGCATTCCTTCAGATGAATGATACAAAGTACTGAACAAGAGTTCCACATTTTAACTGCAACATTTTCTGAGCTCCTTAATTTTGTATTTTCACTCAAATTGAGAAAGTGAAAGTACATTGTGGTAGAAATTAAGTATAATGAAAAATATAAGAAATTCAGACTGCCTTTTCCAGTACACAATTATTTTAGAGACTCTTCTGATCATATTTCTTCTATAAATAGCTAATGACTCCAGCTCAGAATAAAGGCCTTGTCAACAATTGATACTATTTCCCTTCCTTTGCCTTTACTGTAGTGCTCGGATTTCATCTCACTTACAGGGGACACGTAACAACAGTAACATCCTTGGCTTCCAAAGAACGGCTATACTAACATGGTCATTTTAGTTTACTATCTAAAACCTAGCATCTTTCTACTCATTTCATCTACTATTGCACAGAAGCTATCTGAATTTTTTGCTTTAGTTCCCTTCAGTCAGCTTAAGGCAATTATAGATTTTGTATATTCTCCTTCAGAGCTGCTGTTTCCCAAGTTGATGGTGATAAAATCTTCAGAGAACTTCCAGGTTGGACTAATGAAAGGTCTAAAAATGACCATGCTTTGACACATCTTTCTACTACTTTACTTCAAAGGTTGTTTCCTGCTTTCCTTCATCCAAGCACTTTTACCATACCCTATTTGATTCAGTATGTCTTCAAGAGACTGACACCAGTGAGGTCTCCAGCTTATTCCAGGTTTCCTCTGTGGACTCTACCCATTCTATCAGCAGGCTCCAAAAAGTGAACAGTCCCAGTACAGGAGTTGCCAGTACCACCTATTCAAAATACATCCACTGCCAGGACTCACAGTGAATTACTGGGATGCCTGTGGTTGGGTACAGGAACTCACACTGCTGAAGGAGACCACAATATAGAGGAACACTCCTCAAGCCTCATGCACAAGTCCTTTGTTGGACTCGGTTAGACTTAAGCAACCTGATGCTGTAACTTCTCCAGTCTCTGCATAATACCACTCCATATGGAAACATATAGCTTCATTAGAGTTGGGTACAAGTAGCAATCCCTCATACCAGTAGAAATGCTCCCAGCTGCTCCCCATTACACAAGGTGAATAATATGCTTCAGAATACAAAGCCACATGAACAATCCTGATATTTTAGTAAATACTCTCCACTAGAATGCACATCTGACACATGCTGAGCTGCTTGGGACACTCTTATATCCATTTTCTGGGTTTCTCTCATTTATTTTCCTTGAGTATTTTTTTTTTTTCCTGTGGCTCCTCCATTTCCAAAATCCTTTGTATGTTTAAATGCATTGCTACTATTCCATCAACTTTAGTCATTGTCTCTCAACACCTCCACTTCTATTACTTTTTATTGTGACTCAAGCAATATAGTCACAGCAGCCACATTTGTAAATCCTCTGAGCTGTCACTTCCAACAGCTGCAACCTGCTGATTGCTCCTTCTCCTCCCTCCATTCTCAACCCCCTTTTTCCTCTAAGAAGTTTGTTCAAAATGTCATTAATTTGTGGAATATTTCTAAACGTGCAGATCTTCTCTCACACTTTTGAGCCTCACTGAGTATTAATTGGGGGATTTTAAAAAAAAAGAAAAACACACACAATGAAATTAGCATGTATCAGCTCCCTCTCCAAGTACTCATGTCATTTTATCTGCCTCAAAGCTGATAAACACACTGTATGTATTCGCATTTTAGCTGAGGTGCACCAGCAAGTTCTTTGCAAGTCCCATGACAGATTCATGAGCAAGTTGTTTCCTTCTGATTTATCTTTATTGATTTTGTCTAGTTGTAATTGCTACTGGCTGCCCAAACTACATGTATTCTTTCTACCCCATCTTTCAAAGCACAATTAGGCCAACCCTATAAGGTCACAGAGTTCAGAGAATGCCCACGAATTTTCTGTCCCAATTTCAAAGTCGAAGGAAAAAGAGAGGTGGTTGGGCAGTCCAAGGCACAGTTCTTTAGGGCAGCTGAATGTGACTAAGAAACAACTATGAAGACTGCACAATAAGAAAGGGAACTCTCCAAGGCTATAGATTCAGGATGCTCCTGATATACTAATGAAAAGCATTGGTATTTTCTGGCTTTGGGATGAATTATATTTTAAAACTATAAGCCTTGTGAAGTAGTCTCACTACTGCCTTGCACAGGTCCATCTTTGATCAAAGCAGAAGAGAACTTTAATTTCTTCTATTTGAGCATACATTAAAAGTGCTTTAGCAGAATTCATATTAAACATATCAAAGAATTTCTGAGAGCAACAAAACAGTATTTGTAGTCTTAATTACAAGCAGTCTTCTATCCATCTCTACTTAGGGCTTTTTTTATAGCATTCTAACAGTAGTGGTGAAGACTGTTGTTAGAGAGACTAGTGAATGTAACAGACCACTGGTCAGACCCATGATGATGGTTCATGTGTTCCTGTACCAATATAGGTTTGTGACAATTTTATCATCCCAATACAACTGCCTGACATCAGAGTATTGTGACTAGAAATTCTGGGTGATCGGCCTGTTATCTGATTTTCATTTTTATAGACAAGAAATACAGCAAATTACCAATACAGAACAGAAATGGTTTTCACGGTATTGAATGGCAATAAAGGCTGCTGAAATGGCAGCTGGACCACAGGCAAATCCTGAAAACAACTTTCAGGATATCTGGCTTCTTACTTTTCCTTATTATTTGCATTCACTAAAGTGCCTCAGGAGCTCCAAACTAACCTGTTGTTCCTTCCTCCTCCATCTCATGATTCCCAACTAACACCAAGTGTTTCACAGCCTCTGTATGAGCTTTTCCATTTCTTAAGCATTTCTCTTCTACTAGATCCATTTCATGTTTTGTATCTTCTTTATTAGGAATGAATAGCATTTCTTAAGATTTTCTCCTCCGTAGTAATTTACCTTCAGAGTTAGGAAAAAAATTTGGAAGATTTTTGCTAGCATTCAGGGGGCAATTTAAATTGCAAAAAGAAATCCTATTTGTTTCAATAAAATCATAACTCATCTCCCAGGGGAGTTTCACTACACAGGCATATCATCTGGTTAGCTATGATAGGATGCAGAAATCCAAAAAGCTGGCATTAATTCATTACAGGGTTTTTTCTGACGCCCCTCACTGAAAGGTATAACATGAATATAGAACACCAAAGTTATTATAGTAGAGGTAAGTAACTATGTACCAAGAGGAAGTTATTAACAAAATTCATGATGTTGAGGGGTTGCAGTGAAAGTTTATTCCTCATGTATGGCAATGTTAAATCAGCTGAAAGTGAGGTTTAATATTAATTTTAAAATATTAATCATTTGGTGTTGTCCACAAACAATACATCTAACCAGATTAATCACTTGTCTTTTTCAATAAGTAATTCTTATTTTCAAGGCTATCTATGAGGCTTAAAAGTGAAAGTTATTTGTATCAGGACTTCTCTTTTTGCTGAGGATTGTTTTGGTGAATATGAGAAGTGTCATTGAATATGCTATAGTAGAATACTGCCACTTGAAAACACCTCAGATTAGTAAAATAAAAAAAAATATTCTGGGAAGAATATATATGTATTAAGTATATAAGAATATATATATGTAATAAGTATTGTTCTGAATAACATGCATGTTTATTATTTCACATCTGATTATGATGAAAATACCATAATATTACAAAGATGACCACAATTTTTGTTGAAAAAGGTAACATTGTTTTTTTTCACTTGGACAACCTGATAAAATCAAAATGCTTCCAACTGATATAAACAGAGTTGTAGAGTTCATACATTTAAATATGGTCAGATCATCTCTGCAATTGTAGGATTTTTCTCTGCTTTGAAACTCAGTGGTAGAGCCTTTTTTGCTCCAATAATTAATCTCTGGAAAACAAACTTTGCAGAACTGCTTCCATTTAGAGGAGTAACAGAAGGAAGGGGATAACAGTGTGCTTATTCACAAATACCAAACACAAATTCTTTTTCCATTGAAAATGGCAAAAGAGAAAAGTAACGGCACACTTTTCCATTTAGAAATTGACAAAGAGTCATTCCTCTGCCATGTACCATTTTTTGTTCTAGCATAGACAAGTTTCTGCCCACAGCTTTTTTTCTCACCAGGTCTGTCCAAGCAGTCCAGTGCCCAGCCCTCAGCAGCCATTCTTCCAAATTGCCTTGCTAGAGCAAAATAATTTTTTTTTTTCTGAACCTGAAGAAGTCCTTCACGTGGCTTACAGGTTAATAACTTGTCGCTTTTGGATCAAAGACCTTCTTGATATCAGACACAGGCACTTCAGAGTCTAACAATATTAAGTGCTAAGACTGGTGGCAGTTTTCTGCTGAACATGTAACAAAAATACGGAAGGAGACAGGGAAAGAGAGGTGGTGGAGTGGCCCTATATGTTAGAGAATGCTATGACAGCTCAGAAATCAAGTATAGTGATAACGGGGTTGAGAATGTTTGGATTAGGTTAAGGACCACTAAAGCAGATCTTGCTGTGGGAGTCTGCTATAGACCTCCCAACCAAAGCAGTGAGGTGGATGAAGCTTTCTATAAACAGTTGGGAGAAATCTCACAGTCACTTGTCGTTGTTCTTGTTGGGGACTTTAACCTCCCGGGTATCTCCTGGGATCACAGCACAGCAGAGAGGGAACAATCCAGGAGGTTCCTGGAATGTGTGGAGGATAACTTCCTCACACAGCTGGTGAGTGAGCCGACCAGGGAAGGTGCCCTCCTGGACCTGCTTCTTGTGAACAGGGAAGAGCTTGTGGGGGAAGTAAAGGTTGGAGGCCATCTAGGGTACAGTGATCATGAGATAATTGAGTTTTTGATCCTTGGAGAAACAAAGAGAGGGGTTAGTAAAACTGCCATCTTAGACTTTTGGAGGGCTGACTTTGACCTGTTCAAAAGACTGATTCACAAAATCCCTTGGGAGGCTGCCCTGAAGGATATGGGAGTCCAGGAAGGCTGGACATACTTCAAGAAGAGAAGTCTTAAAGGCACAGGAGCAGGCTGTTCCCGTGTGCCGAAAAACAAGCAGGTGGGGAAGGAGACTGGCCTGGCTAAACAGGGACCTTTGGCTGGATCTCAAGAACAAAAGGAGAATCTATGATGTTTGGAAGAGGGGTCAGGTCTCTCATGAAGACTATAAAGATGTAGTGAAGTTATGCAGGGAGAACATTAGGAGAGTCAAAGCACAGCTAGAGCTCAACCTGGCTACAGCTGTTAAAGATAATAAAAAATGTTTCTATAAATTCATTAACAACAAAAGGAGGATTAGGGAAAATCTCCCTCCTTTATTGGATGCAGAGGGAAACATGGTAACAAAGGATGAGGAAAAGGCTGAGGTGCTCAACGCCTACTTTGGCTCAGTCTTTAGCAGTGGAACTGGCTGTCCCCTGGACACCCAGCCTCATGAGCTGGGAGATGGGGAGGGGAAGCAGAACAATGTCATCACAATTAAAGAGGACATGGTCAGAGACCTGCTACACCACTTGAATGCACACAGGTCTGTGGGACCGAATGGGTTACACCCAAGGGTGCTGAAAGAGTTGGCAGATGTGCTCACCAAGCTGCTTTCCACGATTTACCTGAAGTCATGGCTAACTGGGGAGGTCCCATTGGGCTGGAGGGTGGCAAATGTGACACCCATCTACAAGAGAGACAGAAAGGATGATCCAGGAAACTATAGACCTGTCAGTCTGACCTCAGTACCAGGGAAGGTCATGGAGCAGATCATCTTGAGTGTCATTAAAAGTCATATAACAGACAACCAGGGGATCAGGCCTAGTCAGCATGGGTTTATGAAAGGCAGGTCCTGCCTGACAAAGCTGATCTCCTTCTATGACAAGATGACCCAACTATTGGATGAGGGAAAAGCTGTGGATATTGTCTACCCGGATTTTCAAAAAGCATTTGACACAGTTCCCCATAGGATTCTCATAGAAAAACTGGCTGCCCATGGCCTGGATGAGCGAACGGTCTGCTGGGTCCTATGGCTAGATGGACGGTCCCAGAGAGTGGTGGCCAATGGAGCTAAATCCAGCTGGTGGCCGGTCACAAGTGGTGTTCCCCAGGGCTTGGTGTTGGGACCATTTCTGTTTAACATCTTTATTGATGATCTTGATAAGGACATAGAGTGTATCATCAGTAAGTTCACAGATGACACCAAGTTAAGCGGAAGTGTCAATCTGCATGAGGATAGGGAGGCACAACACAGGGACATGGATAGATTGGATTGGTGGGCCAACGTTAACGGGATGAGCTTCAACAAGGCCAAGTGCCAGGTCCTGCACTTGGGCCACAACAACCCCATGCATCGCTTCAGGCTTGGGGAGGTGTGGCTGGAGAGCTGTCTGGAAGAAAAGGATCTGGGGGTTCTAATTGACAAGCAGCTGAACATGAGCCAGCAGTGTGCCCAGGTGGCCAAGAAAGCCAACGGCATCCTGGCTTGTATTAGAAATAGTGTGACCAGCAGAAGTAGGGAGGTGATAGTCCCCCTGTACTCTGCACTGGTGAGGCCACACCTGGAGTATTGTGTCCAGTTTTGGGCACCTCAATACGAGAGAGATATTGAGGTGCTGGAGTGAGTGCAGAGGAGGACAATGAAGCTGGTGAAGGACCTGGAGAATAAATCCTATGAGGAGAGATTGAAGGAGCTGGGACTGCTTAGTTTGAGGAAGAGAAGGCTGAGGGGAGACCTCATCACTCTCTACAACTACCTGAAAGGACAGCGTAGAGAGGTTGGTGCTGGTCTCTTCTCACAGGTAACTAGCGATAGAACAAGAGGGAATGGCTTTAAACTGCAACAGGGGAGGTTTAGACTGGACATTAGGAAAAAATTTTTCACAGAAAGAGTGGTCAGACAGTGGAATAGGCTGCCCAGGGAGGTGGTGGAGTCACCATCCCTGGATGTGTTTAAGGGTCATTTAGATGAGATGTTGGGGGATATGGCATAGGGGAGAACTTTGTAGAGTAGGGCTGATGGTTGGACTTGATGATCCCAAGGGTCTTTTCCAACCTGATTCTGTGAAAAAGTGTTTCCTGGTATATTTTTTTTTTTTTAAATTAAATAGGTCATTTAATACATTTAATCCCCTTCTCAAAAATTAGTGGTAATTGCCATACAACATCAGTTAAAATACTTAAGTATTTATGGAGTTTACAATTTGTGTACTGATTTCACTAAGCATAAGTTCCCCACAATATACAGATCTCTAAAAAATTCTAGACATGTCATGTCTTTTTGCTGTGCTCAGCAGAAGGCTCAACACCACCATCCTCTAAATCATATCTACAAAGAACTTAAAGTGATCAGATCCCTTTCTAAGGGCCTATCCTTTGGCTTTAACTAAAAAAAGCTTACAAAACTCTGTTTTACTGTCATCATTTGTTTCCAGGAGCTTTATTACCTAACAATAGATCAAGTTGCCTTGCTTTAGGCATTAACAACAGTACATTAGTAGGCCAATTATAACACTCCAAAAGTTTAATTTGTAAACTAGTACAAATCATCATTGTTTCACAAAATGAGGTTTCCATCCTATTACTAACATATATTAGCAATGCCAATTTTAGTCTAATTGTGGGTTTGATTTAAGATCCTTAAGTCAATTTTATTGATAAGCAGTGTCATCGACAATGTATTAGAGATGACCTGAAAGTTTAGAGAGAAGTGTAGAGATACAGCTGTAAGAATACTTTTTGTTGTTCCCTACACCTTGGTTAGTTTCAGGAACCAGACATAATGATGCCAAGGACAATCCTGAGAGGGGAATTATTGCCTGGTGAACAATTTATAATTTATTTTAATCCTCTATAAAAGTTTTCTTCTGACAGTGGAAGAGGACGTAAATGCTTGCTGTTGGTATTCAAACAGCTTCCCGGTAAACCAGTAGAATTAGGGTGGTTTAGTAAAGGATCACTATACTCAGTCAACTGCAGGGTTTTTGCTTTCTTACATTCAGACTAAGTGACTACAGTAAACTTCAAACAGTACATTTATGATTTTTGTTTCTTGCTGTATTTAACAGAGTTGTCTGGGTTATGGTTAGAGACCCACAGAAGCACTTGTTGCTGTCAAGCCAGCAGTAAAGATCTGTTTTTCTGATGGTGAGAATTTTACTCCTAGGCTTTCGAAGAGAGGCTCTACTTTGCTAGAGGCCATGAAAGTATATCAAGTTTGATAGGTTTAATCTCTGATCAGACTTCTAAAGCATGCAATCAGGCTGTCTTTTTGTTTTGTGTTTGCCAAGCAGTAAGATGAGATCCTGAGAAGCTACAAGAAGCTCTCAAGAAAACAAATAACGTCCCTGTCGCGTTCCTGGGAGAGAGCTGTCAGGTCCATTAGTGGAGAAAGATGTAGGTCAGGCAATATGCAAGATGCTTAGTGCCTTCGTTTTCTGTATTATAAAGAGAGCCATTATAGATGACATACAGGCTTACAAGCAAATCTCAGAATAAGTGGCATAATGCCTGCTATTAACTGTGTTGAAGACACTTTAAATATCTCTATCAATACAAAACCTCACACTTTCCTGTGGCTACTAGCTCTTTTAGCTTGCACCCTTCCAAAAATCAGAAGGAAAGCAATGATGCAAGGTGGGCCAAGTGACAGAGGCAACGACATGCTGTCATCAAGGTTTCTTCTTTAATGGAACTGGTGTCATCACAAGGAATTACAGTGTTCGAAGGATAGAGAATGGAACCAGTTTTGCCCGATTTCAAATATTTATGATGTTATATTTAAATATTATTATATTTGCATCCCAGTTAAGAGATGTGAATGTAGCAAAAAGATGATGAAATAAATTATGCAGGGAAAAACAGATAAAAAGATGAAAGAGCTGGAAGAAATTCAAACCATCCAAAACAAAAGACTAAGTACTACGCTCCAGTGAAAAGTACACTACATATATGGCAGCTATTTAAGGTACTTAATTTTGGCAAGAGTGGGGGAGGTCATAATCCCTCAGGCAATGAAGTCTTCCTTCAGCTAGCAAAAGACATTTATGCTGTTGGTCCACCATATGGAAAAAGCATGCAGACAGAAAGGAGGTGGCAGGGGCAGAGGCTGTGGCATGGAAACACTGATACGGTGCCTTGGTTCACCTGGTCAGGCTTCAGCTTAAGCCAGCACTACCTGCAGGACATTTAACCTTACCCATCACTGAGTGCATTTGAAAAGTCTTTGCAGTATCTTGAAAAAGTTGACAATATCTTGATGGTATATTTAGACACCTGAGAAGTCAAAGATTTGTACAAGTCACTGGAAGAATATGGCTAATCTCTTGCACAGAGAGTGGAAGTCAACAGTATCCAAAAAGTGACTGGTGCACACCGCAACTTGGAAATGGACAGACACTGGGGGTTGCACATTAATTCAGTAGCTTGAACTCAATCCCAATCGTGAAATTAGAAGGGAATTGATCACATCCCTCCTCATCTGAACTTTATCATTCCTTTCTACAGTCTTGTGAAGCCAGTGGTCACAAAAAGCTGTAATTGATGCCTCCTTCTGCCAGCACAAGTCCATCTCTTTTAATGTTTTTTTCCCCCTCTCTGTTAAGAGAATGCCAGTAAATTTAGGTTTTAATCAAGAGCTAAAGCAAGAAACATGTCAAGACTGGAGTGGAGACCTCTTTAAAGCAAGCAGTTTATTAGTCTAAACAGCACATATCTATGAGAAGCTTCCCCCCCCCCCCCATTTTATAGCACCAAAATTGCTAGTGTGCATAGGAGCTTTCTTACCAAAGAAAGTCTCACAAAAATAGAAGTTTGCACTGTGTTTTGCTTATTAAGCAGGTTTATTGTTTTAAGCAATGGTCAATTAATCATTGAAAATGTTGCCCTGACTATAATTAATAACTACAGACAAAAGACTATAGGCAAAAAGACAAGGTAGATCTCTAGAAAAGCAAACATATTTCCAAGAATAGATTTTTGCTCTCTTTATTGCTTCTGGAGCTCACAGATTGCTGTAACAGAACCTGTGAATGAACTACTGAAAGTAAAAAGATGGAGAAAAATAAAAAGGGTGGTTAAAGCACAGTCACTTTTGAACCTTTACATGCAGGAATAGAGAACAACTGATCAGACAAGAAGGACTGAACAGAAATATTTTGTAGGTAAAAATGGATACCAAGAATATAAAATCAAGTCCTTTCATCCTTCATATAGAAGCATGAAAATACACAAGCTGTTGTAACTAAAGATGTGCAAATCTGAGAGCCAAATTTTGCATGAATGTAGAAATTTTAGAATTGTTTTTCATAAACAGGTAATTCACAGCTCTAGGCAAATAGGGATGGGGAGCAGAACAAAAGAAGGATTTAATACTTGAACCAGTTCTTCAGATGCCATCAAATGCCCTATCTACTCTGCAGTCTCCAAGACAACTGAGAGCTCCTTGGCACAAAAAGCAGGGAGGGGAACAGCTTCTTCCCTTCTGCTCCTGTCCAGGTGTTCCCGCTCCCTCCCCAGCACCACCCTGCAACTGCCCAGGTCCTTCCATTCAAACTCCCACCACCTCTGCAGGCTTCAGCACCCACTGCCTCAGGTGAAGCTCAGTGCTGCTAGAGCTACTGCCAGGTGAGCAATAGCTGTGCCAGCAAGAGGCTGGGAGACGGAAGAGGGAACAGGACTGGAACATCTTTGGCAGCAGTGGTGAGGCACAATGATTTGTTTTGTCTCATGCAACTGCCAAAGTCACCACCTGAGCTGCTCCTAGGGATACATAAGCCAATAAAGCTTCACTGAATGGCACAGATGTAGCCCAGGCTTTTGAAATCCAAGGGGCATCATATAGGATAATACCATGTATTTGCAAAACCCTTCCAGATTCTGCAAAATCTTAGATTGTTCCACAGTGATTTTTTTCCCAACAGAGATTATGAGGGTGCTTGTTCTGCAAAGATTATAAACACAGTGGTATGTACTGCTTTAATTCCATCTATACCAACAGAAGTTCTAGCATAAATGAAGTGTATTTAAAACCTATCACTAGCCAATATTGCTGAGACAGCAAAAATTTGTAACAGAGTTTGCAAACAGACTTTTACATATGTAAAGTTGACAGGCATAACTGTTCTGCAAATTCAAAGGCCATCACCACCACTTTCAGTTAAATCAAAAATGGTCTTGGTCTTTGAGTTTAAATTGAATACTTTTTTCATACAGCATTCCCACTGACTTAGAATAGGCACTCTACATATGAAATGACTGACAAATATATATGCTTTCCATTTTATGTATGAGAACATATACATCATGATATAATATATTCATTCCTAGCCTGTGTATGTACTAAGTAAATATAAAGAGTAGGAATGTATGCATTATTCCTTGCTAATTTTGTCTTAAGAGCTATATATTTAACTCCAAACACAATTTCCATTCTTTGCAGCACATTTCATATCTTAAATTATGAATGTGCAACACAGGATGTCATTTGGATGTCAAAGAAGCAATCAGCTGAAGAAGACTATCATTCAGAAGCCATTTAGAGGCAAACTGAAAACAAAATTTTTTTAACCTTTAAAAATGCTACAGTATATTAGGAATATAAGAATTGCTTCTATTACTGCCTGGAGTGCTGAATTTTTATTCATACTTAGGATTATTGCCTTTACAAAGTACTAAATTCAGCAAGCACATGTCATAAATTATGACAGTGATCTCTATGTAAAGAGACATGCTGCTGAACTCAAGAAGTGCAGAATATAATACTTGAAAGGAAATAAAAATCCTTGCAAGCTGCACAACAGAGTCAGTACAGAGTTATCAACGAAGTCCACCAGTCTAGCACAGTTTATATCCCAAACTAACTCCAGAAGTTAGAAGGTTCCTGCTCACTCCATCTACGACAACTCCAGCAGCTGGATGCAATGCTTCTTCCTCCACCCAAGCTATGACAGACACCACCCTTAGTCCCACATCATTGCAAGAATGTAGGGGACCCAGTTCAAAATCTCTAACTGGGACTGAGAAAACGGGTCTCTGATGGACAACCCATCCCTTAATGCAAGATGCATATTTAGAAAGCTTTCTAAGTATGCCACTGCCTAGCTGCTGCCTCACACAGTCCAAGGCAGGTAACCGGGAGGACAACACCCCCATACAAAAGGCATGGAAGGATAGAGGGTGCCCAAGAACTTACGCAAGGAAGGCAAGGAGAAAGGCTTGTGAAAACCTCCCTAAGAAGTCAATGCAGTGAGATCCAGGCAAAGGTGTATACTCAGAGATCCCAAGTGAACAGATACACCTAGTTCTGATTCTCAAACCTAATTATTTTGAAATTGTACTTGGTTCAGTAATAATCATTTGTAAATGCTGTGCATCCTGTGTATAAAGCTCTCCCACTAAGTCTCACAGATACATTTTTTGTGTCTCAGACACTTCTCTGAAACTTTTTTTAATCATTAAAGCAATAATACACAGGATCCAGTTTCAGTCACAGCTTTAGGACTGAGAAGTTATGAATGTAGTATTAAAGAAAGTAGTAAAATTGAAACTTGCCGAGGACAAGTCATGGTTCTGCAAGCTGGGCAAAACTGCAGAAAGGTACTAGACCAAGGTGCAGAGCCTGCCACCACTGCGGGGAGTGGCAGCCTTCCTGGGCCACAGCTTCATGAACAGCACAAAGAAGAACAACTCAAGAGAAGTAGAGGGGAGCAGAAAGACAAAGGGAAATAAGGATAAAGGACACTGCAAAAGATTCAGAAAGCATTTTGACATTAATCTTCAACCATCCATCAAATTTTGGCCATTCAAACTGCTTAGAGATATTTGTTAAAAGTATTTTTATATTGCTTGCATTGTGCTGAGCATTTTCCAGCTCAGTTCTACAGTTATAGGAATAGCAATTGTCCTGAGTAAACTGAAGCCCACAACAGGTCTAGCATCTCCAGAAGAAGTCGTCCTGAAACGTTATGCATAGGTTCTACTGAATTTTTAATGAAAACAACCACATAACAGGGCTGTGAGGTGTAGAGCAGGACTGTCAAAAGTCAGAGTGAACACGTAGCTATAATCAATTAACAATCATTTTCAAACATGTTTAAGTAGAAATTCTATGGATATGAACAAGGTTATCTTATGGCACAGTTACAACAAAAACATGAGCTGAAAGAGTTACAAGTAGATTTTCAAATGATGTATAAAACGATTTTTAAATTATATGAGCTGTTTCACATGCAAGAGTTTGTACTAAGCACCTCAGTGCCATTCACACAATTACTTTCAGAGTCTGGTAAACCACTAAAGTCTGTCACATCAGACAGTCACTAAGGCAGATCCCAGTGTCTCTTATAAGCGGTGTATTAAAAGCTCAAGCTGCTATTGACCAAGGAATTGACCCTTCTAGCTTTTTTATTTTTATTTATTAAATTAAAATATTTGTTTTTATTAGAATATTGTTGATGCGTTCTTTTTGTATTGCTGTGGTACTCAAATGTGCAGTTTGGGATTGTTAAACAAAAAGTTTTTCAAAGGAGTGGCAATCATAAATGTAAATGTTAGCTTTCATTGCAGAGGCACACCTACACATATATATACTGCGCCAGCTCTCTCCTCCTGTTCCCCTCGTGCTGCAAAGCACAAGCTTCCCCCATTTGCTCATCTTTGTTTGACAAAGCAATTCCTTAATCCATTACACAGTCTCTGATCACTCCCACACAAAACCAAAAGTTTCTCTTCGCCTTTTTAAACCTCACCTGATGTGCCTATTTTGCTTTCTGATTAGAGGTAGAATGCTGGAGGTGAAAGACTGAAACACCATGAATATATTTTTAAAAACACAAATTTATGGAAAAAAAAATCTAGATTTTAATATTCACACTATGGGGGCAGCCAGGAATTATGCTTATTAGAACCTTTGCAGTATGTACTTGGCATAATTTAATCACCTATCACATTTTGCCTCTTCTCAGTGGTGCTCTGGCTATATTTACTACAGACACCTGTGATGAAGGCAGAATCTTTGAGAAGAGCTGTATAAACTGTATATTTTATATATTTTAGCTTCTCCCTGTCTACTGAATTTCTATCACAGATGAAAAAAACCATTTATTAGAAAAACACAGTAGGTGCCACGAAACAGGGCTTGAGTTACAGTCACATGGGTGGGAGACACACCATCCAGTCCATGGAATTCAGAGTGACAAGTCCACGTCCACAAATCCTCTCCTGTAAGTAGTGATACAGCCAGGAACTAAGCCTTGTACTCAGACACTGGGTGCAGTGTCTCAAAGGCCTGCATAGAGGTCATTATTACTGCAAGACAGCTGCAAGATGGCACATAGTCAAATAGGGGGTGTGTTGTTGAAGGCAAGCATGACTTCAGGACAGAGGAAGAGTTGCTACAAAAGCAATCCTGACCTCAGTAGGGAAAGGTTACATAGCGGAGGGTTACACCAGGAATTTGGACCTTGCAGCTAAAATAAATAGCTGCAATGCATCAACAAACAATTGATGCAGTTCCAGCACTAAACAGTTATTGCACTTTCTGGGACAGTTAAGTAACTGCAGACAAACCAACCAACAGCACTCACACATAGGAATTTCTGTTACAAATTCATAGACTCAGGATCTACACCAAAGCAGTGGACCTTTGGGGGAAGTGGCATTCACAGTATTATTCTTTCCAAGTAATAGTATGGGTAAATAAAAACTGTTTGGGAAGGATGGGCTTGTATTGTCTGTGACAGCGAATTAACCACCAGGGACCAATTCCTGTCTTTCAGTAAGTATTTTCAGAGGGATGAATGGAAATTTCACAGCCATTTTCCAACCCCAGAATGCAGCACCTGAAACTCATAGCAGCTACAGTATCTGGGCACTGGAAGAAAGTTCTATTTTACAAGTGCAGGAATACTCCTTGATTTTAATTTTCTTTCTATAAGCATAAATTTGAACAGGAAGCAAACTATGAAACATCTGGAAAAGCACTTGAAAGAACACCTTCTTCCACCTTGCAGGTGCACCTGCATACAAACTCATTTCCAGCTGGGAAGCTCAGCCCCAGTGCCTTAAGCAGACACTGCAGTCATGCAGCACAGCCAGCAGCTCCCCACCACACTGTAAACAATTGGAAGAAGCTGAATTATTCCCTCTAAAGCAGGGCTTCAAGAATTCAATGCATGAGTAGTCTGGTGTTTTTCCTGAAGCTTCAGTAGGCAAAATTTTGTGACAAGTTTACCATTGTTGTTGCTGTTATTCTAAACTTAGAACTTATTGAAGAGTGAAAATACTGACCCAAAAAGCACCTGAAAGACTCAGAAGACCAACTTAAAGAAAACTAAATAAATTAATTTTTAATTTCTTGACCAGGAGGAATATTTTTATGTTTAAATTCCAGATTGGCAATATTACATAGGAATTCTAGTCAATTTTGCCATTTCAAAGCTATAATGGGATCAATTTGGGGGTTCTGCAAAGTTCTTTCCAATTAAAAAAGATGACTAGACTAATCAAAACATTAATTCATTGTTATATCACAGAATTACACTGGAAAAGGACTAAGTAACTGAAATAAGGAAGTTTGTTGACCTTTAATAAGCTATTTGCCTTTGTGAATAATTTGGAATAGTTTACTTCAAAAATCTTATTAAAAATTGAAACTATTATGGTAATTTTTTTCCAAAAGAGTTCAACTTGTAAATTTGTTGAAAAGTTTGAACAACGTTATTGCCACTTGAATCTAAAATGGTCAGCATTTAAATTCACAAAACCAAGAGTTCATTGGTTACCTCCGTCTCTTTACAATCTTTTATTATTGAAGCAGTAATACCCTTTTGATGTCAGAGCCATAAAAATCATTTTAACAGTAAACATTTATTTTCAATCACATTCAAATTCAACTACTTTTCCTTCATATGGTAGCATCTCACATGAGCACATTTGAATTGGACAGTAATATCTGACACTTAAAGTTCAACCCATAAAGAGTTTTTCATTCACTAAGACCCCAGATCACTGAAAGGGTATGAAAAACAAGAATGCTGTTTTGCAAACATTTGGTAATGACAAATTTTGCCACTTTTCATTTGGTGAAATGAAAAGAGCGGGAAGACTGCCTCTTTCATTTGACCACACTGCAGCACAGTAACCACAGTCTGATCCTCCAGACAACCACACACATATTGGCACGAGCAAGGCTCCTCCTCAGCAGCAGAAAATGGCTTTTGGCCATGTAAATGGTATCTGAGCCATAAAGCCAGTCGATTCTTCTTAATCAGTAAATTCAGCTAAATTCAACTTTAATCAAAACTACCAGTTGGCAAAACTTCTAAAATAGCTATATTAAGTCATCTAAACCTCTATTAAAAATGAGATTAATTGCTACGATATCAGAGAGAAATTCTGTTCACAATGTCTAATCTTCCTAAACGTACAGAACTCAGATAATGCTAAAGTCAGGATCTGTCATGCAGAACCAAGAATAGTACTTTGCCCTAAGTAGCCTATGTTATATGTTGCATTATATTGCTTGAAAACAAACTGTATTGATAGGAGGCAAGAATAATTTTACCTAATCTAAATATGTAGGATTCCAGAAAAAGAAGGGCAGACAGAAGGCCAAAAGCATGAATTATGCATACTATATTGTCAAACTCCTTCCTATCCTACTTTAGAGCTGGAGCAGACTTTGCATGGAAAAAGAAATTAGGATAGAACATATATTGAACAATTTTCTCCATAACTGGTTCTTACTCACCTTAAATGTAAAATTTTATTTAGCTTATATCACAGGGAGATGTCCTTATTAAAGTAGCACATTTACATGGGTCCCTTTGAAAGGATTTAATGCAAACAAGTCTGAAATAATTGAAGGGAAGACATTTTCTGACTGTTCTCAAAAGAGCTTAGTGAAGAGGATAGCAGGAAAGAATTACTTTATCATATTGATTTTCTTGAAAAAAAAAGTCAAAGTAAGGTAGGTCAAATAAACCAATTCTCTTTTGTAAAAATCAATAGAAGCATGCAGAACATGAGTGAATTTACATGTCAAAAAATATTTGTAACTATACTGCAAAACAAGATCTGCACATTATTACTCTAATAAGGCAGGTAATATAAGAGACTAGTTCAGTTCATTACCACACACTGCTATTTTAAAATAGTTTAACGTGCAACATATACACATTTTTCCTAATTTAATCAAACCATTAATCTGAAATATGACTGATTGTATATTACAACTCACTAAAATACGTTGAAACATAGCACACGACTGGCCTGCAGCTGCTTAAAACACATCTATCTAAAACTGAGAAATAGTTCTACACAACACTGCAAAGAAAATTTTCTATTTAAATCTTTACCCAAGTCATGCATTCTTAATCTCCAAGACTCTCCTGCTGTGACTAAATGTTTCAGCCATCACCTACAAACTGAATGCAGTGATTTCCGCTACACGTTCCCAGTGGATGTTCACTGGATGTTCAGCTACAAAGTAGAAATTAATGTGTCTACTAGTGCTTCAGTACTTGATAAAACCTAAGACTCCACTGGCTTCTTTAAATTAATATCATTTCACATCAAATACCTGAAACACCTTGATCAATACTCTCAAAGGGATACCTGCAGTCCCCAATACTTGAAATTGCAAGTGTTTTGGAGCATTAACCTCAGCTCAGTGTTAGTAATTACTGTTGTTAACATCAATCACATGAAAATTAGCTACAGAACCGACTCCCAGTTTCCAGCAGAACCCAAGATGTGGGCATAACAACTTCTGTTACATCGTGACTGTAGAACCTGGTATCCAGCTGCGAGACTCAAGGGACCCAGGTGTCCAGCTTGAGTCCCTTCTCTGCAAAGCTCCAGCCACCCTACTACACCTTCCCCTGACCTATGAAAGATGCATGTGATTCTCTACATTTCTTCTATAGCATCACTACATCATTCTTTAAGACAGCAAAACACTTTAGATGCAAAAAATCTATGTGCATAAACATCTAAACGGCTTCAGTCAACATTACCCTAAATCCACCAGAAAGTGGTAGATAGTCTACTGGAAATGAGGATCTACAGGTCAACTTTGAAGTTTTGTAACTGATACCAAAACTTCCCCTGACTTTTCCAGGGGTAGAATAAATAGGAAAGGAGCACAGAGTTTGAGGTATCTCTTGCTGATAAACTTTTTCAAGAAAAACAAATAATGGGGAACTGAGACCTCTCCCATTTAAAAGCTGGGAGTCACTCAGATTCACACTGAGGACTTGGTACTGTTTCTTCTGACTCCCCCCTTCCCTAGTACAGGGTCCAAGGCTGAAACCCATTTCTTAGCATTATTTAACCCTATTCTGAGATTATACATGAGAACAAATATAAGAAAATGAAACAGCAACCTTAGCAGAGCTTCTAATATTAAAATAGCATCACATCCTCTACTGAATTCATACTGGATAATCAATATAAACTAATTATTAATAAAAGCCATAAAAGGCATATACTTTTCTCACTTTTTCAAAAAGGAGTACAATCTGCCTTCCTGTTAAGTGAAATGAGTACTGTCAGGATAGTCAAACCCTTGAAAAAGCGAACAAAAGTTCCAATTAAATCCTCTTCCCCCCAGCAAAACTATTACAAAGCAGTACTAAACAGTTTCTAATTTCAGATGAGGAACCATGTATTTACTTGGTTTCTAATCATATTTGGAAAAAAAAAAAATCTTTTCCACAAGCAAATAATTATATACTCCTGACAACCAAAGTAAGGTTATAACATAAGAACGAAGGTCAAAAATATAAGGCTGCACTCAGCCTTGCACAATGTCCATTATTTCTAGTAGAAGTTCATCTAATTTCCCCAGGTGTTCTATAAATATTGCCTTTTATTGTTTCCCCATCCCCACTCTAACATTCATTAATCAGCAAGAAGAAAATTTTTGCTTTAGGTACCCATTGCACAACTTTCTGCAACTTCAATTTAAAAAAATAAAAAAAAAAAACCAAACTAAAAACCTCCAAGCAGAACCCATTCCCACCAGTTGGTCACTGCAGAGAAGGTTCAGAAAGCCTTTCCAAAACCCAACTTTAGTCGACCTCAATGAGAGCAGGTCCCAGCTGCAGATTTTCATTTCTACCATCTGAGTTCACTATGGGAAAAATCCAGACCTTTTCAAGCATATCATAATTCAGTGTTTGTTTATAGCAATAGTTAAGACACCTCTGGATTTTCATTTCTTTTTGACTTTTATTCACTCTTTATGACTTCTGACCAGAGAGTAAGGAAGGAGCCAGGGGCAGGGTGAAAGTCTGCCTTGCCAGTTGCTGCTACTACACCCAGCAGCATTCCCTGACCCTCCTGCAGACATTCATACAAGTACAAAGGAAGCACCAGGATGCTCAGCACAAGGAGGACAAGACCACTCAGAGGAAAGGCACAGAAACGGGACAAGTCAGGCCACCCCCCTGTGTGCACAACATTCGGTCTGCCTGCAGACCTCCCACACCTAGGCAGGAGTAGGAGAAGAGTGACCACAACTCTTCTTTCTTATTTCCTACTTTTTGCTCTGTTCTTCATCGTTTTGACTTCCTACAGTTACCCTATAAATGTCCTTTTTGTAGCTGTTTCTGTTCATTTCTTTCTCCTTTCCCGTCCAGTTCATTTTCTTTTCCTACCTCTTTATTGCCTGCATATTCTCCCCTCTGCTACCTTCTCCATTTTCTTCAAGTTTTTTCCCATTTGAAAGGGCCAATTTGTTTTTACTGATGAAATCAAATGCCTTTGCAAGACTTCAGTTTTAACTTTGCTTTTGTTTTTTAGAAGAACACAAACATAAACATTTATAGTCACTCAATAATAAACATCAGAGGAGTTTCCTTGAGACAGTATATTTTTAATTATTCATTCATAACTAGCAGATATATTTGACTTATTTTTGTATACTTTACTGCATAAAGTCTAAGTAAATACAAGGTAGAAGAATTCAGAATATGTTACTCACCACATTCATTTATCCTGATAACCAGACATGAGTTTTATGTCACCCAACAGAGGTGCTTCTCATCTTCCTTCTTCATGACTCTGTCTACTGAGTATTAAAAAAAAAATAAATAAATATTTAAAGTAGTAGCAGCATGCAACAGCAGGAAAAAAGGACACACAGGCCTTTCTAAGATGAACTGCCTTCTTTGAAATAAGAGACAAGACTTAGAGCTCATCTACTCAGGGAATTCTCTCCACTGTAAGAACTAGCAGCTGGTTACTGACATAGATAATTCAGTACAAACTTGAAACTAAGACAGAGGAAGCAACCATGGCCATCAGCAGACTTTGCCTCCTGTTCAAAGCCACACTGAGCTTCATCAACACAAACCGCAGCTTCCCCTGTCTGCAGTGTATGGCAGAGTTGCATCAGCGTACAGCCACTGAGCTAGCAGATAATTTAACACAGACATAGCTACACAGGGAGAGTTTCAGTTCTGGGTAAATTAGAATTGGACCTAAAGAAGCCAGTGAACTTAAACTGACAAGAAAACAGGTGGGACTTTTTATAATGACCATCATTTAAAGCAGCTGTGTTTGTTTCCTCAGAGATAGTCTTTATTTCACACAGTTGTATTGAGATTTCCTTATTGAGCTTTGTCAGTCAAACCTTATCCTAATTTCTTTGGCATATGAGCAACACTTTGAGAGCTGGTTTCATCTCTACAATGAGAGTAACAGAGTCATGATAGGGTTACACAGAGCAAAACAGAAATACTGCTTTGATTCTTGGAGTTTTTCACTCCCTGGGTAGAGGATAGCTGAATTACACTAGTCCCCCAGCAATGTTGCTTGGTACTTACCCAATAGCACCCAACCAACATTAAAAACCACACTACAAAGCAACAATTACAAGGTGCTCAGGACAGAAAACAAAGTGAGACACGTCCTGAGGGAAGAAGCACAGATTCCTACTCTTCTTCCAGCAGCTCCAGAAGAGACACAGCCTCTCACATCCTACAGGAATTAAAGCATAGTCCCCATACTAAAGCAAAAGTCTTTAGCAAAGCATGGCCACCATCATAACAAGCCTGTAAACAAAGATCAAATTAGAAGACTTAAAATAAGCAAATACCCAGAAAGCAGCACAGAAACACAGCTCCATCACATCCAGAGCAACACCAAGCCAAGCCTGAACACACTAAGCCCCTGGCCCCCTCCCTAACCATTATATGACTCTTGATGAAGGTAACACAATGCATCTGCTTCAGCTGCCATGCCACACGCTCGGCCACTCGGGGCATCCCTGCCCACAGCTGCAGCCATTGCAGCTTCCCCCCGGGCTGCTGAGGCCTTTGGTTAGTACCAAGCATGTTAAGAGCTGTGCCAATCCCCTTCTCTTCTAGAGTACTACCATTTCATGGAGATGAGCAACTCAGTATAACAAAGCCTGCACAAAGGTGTATAGGTGTATGTTTGCTTCTAAAGTAATGCTAAAGGAGGCTAAATTGCAAATTTAACCTTGCTACACTGTAGCATACCTGTAGTGATAGATCAGTGCTGGCCCAAAGCTTAAAACAGCATTTTTGTGAGAAGGAATAGTCTTGAAATATAGTCCATATTGTGCTGCATCCTCTTTGAGTAAGTCTCTGTCTTTTTACTGAAGTGTTATTGCTTTAGAAATGCAATTATTGCTGATAATTGTTTAAATCAAAGACTAAAACAGTTCACTGCAGACCCTGTGAGACTGCTGAATACAATGAAAAAAAGCCTCTTGAATTCTAATAGGATTAGAAATGCTGTAATAAGTGAATTAGCCTGTGGGTATCCAAGCAGTCTTCTTACGTGTTTATCTGGAAATGTATCTCAATACACAAATGTCAGAACATTTGTGGTAAAATGTTATTGATGGGCAGACTTGGTGATATATATTGTAAAATTAGTGGCAAAGGAGAACAGACTATTTGGTTACACTACTTGGTACTTAGTGAAATATATCTGGGTCTTTCTATTTGTGTTAATGGTAAGAAGAGGTGATCAACATTAGTGTGTGATAATGAGCTGTGTCTAGGCAGGGCCTGTGCATGAGATTTTTCTTTCAGGAGCTACTGAGAGCCTGTGAGGACCACAGGAGTAGAGGACAGCTTCCTCCTCTCCAAAGTTGATTTGGTAGCTGGAAGTTTCATGAGGATATCTTGCAGTAGTGTAGCACTCCTAGTCTTGTCTACAATCCTGAGGCATAAAGACCAGCCTTTTTAAAAATCTGGCTAAAGTATTCCAGCTGTCACACTGAACTGGGAGGCTGGACTGGTAGAGAGGGAAGAGGAAAGAAGAGGGAGTAGTGCTCTTTCTTGTCTGCCACAGTGCTGTTATCCCTATGAAATACAAAATACAGACCTACTTAACAACATGGTCCAAATGTATTTTACAACTTGAAACTGGCACAGGCTGGTGTAGAGGTGGGCATGTTTTCTTAGAGCATGGAACTAAAGGGAAATTTTTCTGTATGTCTTCTGATGCTCTTCTTTTATGACTGAAAATGGAGATACTTGGTTTATAGAAAGGGAAAAAAAAACAGGACTAGCATTATGAACACAAAACAGTTATGAAAAGCTGTCTTTGTCAGAAACTGATAATGGTTTGATCTGCTTTGACAATAAAAAAAAAAAAACAGGAAAAACTCTCAGGACAGACTGTTGTGTTATTAGTGACAATCATCTGGTTAGCAATTTGTCCTCTGTGATGTACTTTTCTTTAGCTAAGAGGAAGAGTTTGCTGCTCTCTTGAAGTTCTTTTAAATGGTGAGATTCTGCCTTTAAATACAATTTAAAAAAGAAAAATATTATCTCATTGCAGCATCTCATTCAGCAATCTGGGTTACAATACTGAATTCATGATTGCTAACTGATTAGTAAACTGCCACAGACTGGATAGTGAAGGGGACATTTTGCTATCATGACATACTTTTCTGTGACCACAATAGAAATAAAATGTCTTTATAGCTCATCTTGTTATAGCTTGCTCCCAGGAAAGTTTTCTGACCCCAAAGTCCTTATCTCCAAGATTCTTCAACTGTTCTGTTTCATGTAAAGAGTTAGGACAACCCTACCCAAAACATTCTTTCATGAAAAGGTACTTTTGCATGGTTTTTAATCACACTTGTGGGCAGAGAGACATTTCTGAGCAAGAGAGTTGCACTGAAAATGTAAAACTCAGTAGCACTGCAAAGTCTTTCTCTGCAATAAGGATGAGAAGTTTTCAAATCCTTTTTCTTTTTATAGTTTGTCATGATTTTTGATTTGTATGCTACTTGCCATATACATAAGTGTGTGAAAGAGTGGAAGAAGCAGCAGGGAGTGTTTTACCATCAGTTCTTTGTTTTGATGACTGCTGTCAGGCACCACACTGATGGCTCACATTACTGCGGTGCAAGAGAGCGCTGCACACCAATGCCCCCTCTGAGAGGTGGCTGGGGTGACTTCTCTCTGCCCAACTGCTTCTGCAAGACCTTGAAGGATCTGACATTGCAGAAATGCATATGTCAGTTCCCAGCCATTATTGGCTTTGGCTACACTGCAGCTGTCTACTACAATAGCATGGAGCCTTTCATGAAAGGAAATAGTTTTCTTATTAGAAAACTGTACTTTAATACATCTGTGAGAAATAAGGAAATGAAATGAGTAAATAAACACATTAGAGTGAACCCAAACAGACAAAAATGAAAACCCTTTAAGAGCTTAAAGTATTTTTCATAAATATATCAACTGTCTCCTCTTCGAGTAACAATGACATGAAATCAAGGAAATTAATATAAATACACAATAAATTGTGTGCTGCTTCAGTACACATTTGCTTTACAAAAAATGTACTGCATCACAGCATAACCTTAATCTTGACCTTAAATAAAACCTATTACAAGAGAATTCTCACATTCTAACCATAACAACAAAAACTACTTCTGGAAAAGACAGCCATTAAAAAATTATTTATATACACATTAATGACATCTACTGACAAGCATCAAATACAAATCTGCACATATATGTTTTGTTAGCATAAGTGGAAAAATACTTCAATAGACTATCTAGTAGAACTAATGAAATTCACAGCAATTAAAAATACTTTAAAATTCTACACCACGTTAATATATTAGACTATTAAAAATGTCCGTAAGAGTATCCATTAACATGTTGACTTAAAGTATCCCCAGCATACTGTCCAGGGTCAAGACTGTAGCACTGTCATAAAGTATGTATTTTTTTGTACTTGAATGAAAGTGTGTTCAATAGAAGGCTGGAGACCAGCTGCTATGCCCAGAAGTATTTATTTCTTTTGTTTTAAAAAAGCTTGTTTTCTGGTCATTAGTTATTATTTGCCCAATGAATTAGATTTTTAGGTCTGGTTTTGGTTTTTTCCTAGAAACTTCTATGTAATAAAACTAACTGTTATAAATCACAGAGGGAAATGTGCATGTGGATCAGTTCAGCTGGGCTCTCTACAGCCAAAGTTATAGCATGATTCAACGGCACTGCAGCACGTTGCCCCTTTGCAATTCCTTTCAGCAGCACTTACAGACCTGCTATGGGCATCTTTCCAGATGGCAGCACCCAAAGAACAGTTTGCATATATTTACCTGTATTTGGCACCCTCTTGTCCTGCCCTTGCTACAATTCTCCATACAGCTCACAAAGAAATTCAGAAAATTGAACCCAAATGAGATTACCTTGATAATACAGCACTCCTTTGGAGGCCACCTTTGAGAACAAGGTACGATACTGCAAATCTCCAAGCTGAGCAGGTGTGATAATGAATTCAAGAGCTGAGAATGTGTCACTGTGAATTCAGTTGTTCTCAAAGCTTAATACATGCATGTTGCAATTTGATGATGCTTTATGCAATCGCAGGGTTGTTACTGTCAGAAACAATCTGTTTACTTTGCATATTTTCACATTTTTGTGAGCTGCCTAGATTCTATCTTCTGCAATTGAAATGGAGATTTACCAATTTATTTTATTTTTCAAGATGAGTAGCCTTGCAAAGGATCTGAAAAGGTCCCAGCATGCAGAATTTGGGAAAATTCTAGGGCATAATGATATTCATGAGGATTCAGATTCCACATTCATCTGACCTTGACAGCTGAAACAAGGCCAGAAGATCTCAAAGACCGAGCTACACGGGTCAGAAAACCCCAGGAACAGAGCAGGGGGGAAACCACACACTTGGTTTGCCAGTTCAATACTCTGACATTGGATGGAGAGGCTCTTAGCGATGAAAAAACAATATAAACAGCCTGGCAGCAGCAATGATGTCTTTAATGGCTCCAGAATTAAAAGTACAGTAAAACATTTCTGCTGGTCTCCTGTCCATGCAGCATCTGAAGAGAGGGCAGCAAGTCAACCCTGCAATCGATCACAACAGAGCCCAAGCTGCTGTTCACCCACCCACCCATAGGGCAGTGGGTTCATGGTAGGAGGGGGACAGGCAAGGAGCAGAGGGTTTCTGCCTCTGTTCATTGCTTGGCTATTATGAGCTCCTCTGATCAGCAGAGGGCAATTTTAGTCTCTACCTGTGAGACCTGCTCTCACATACACTTGCCCGCTGAGATAGAGGATGCTCATAGCTGGGATGTTAATGGCTGTGTCATCATTTCTGCATCCACTCCAGCATGGCTGCTGCGAGCCTGGTTTGAATCCTCCCTGCTGGGTCACTGGTCGCCTCACTTGAGGGACTGGGACACACCTGGCTTTAAAGCAGTTGAAAATCCCAGCTGAGCTGCAAGGCTGCTAACAAAGCCTACCTCCACCTCTGTTCAATTGCTTGTACCTGGCCTGCTCTGGGTGGCAGCATGTCTTTGCAAGCCTTTACTGGTTTTACCTTTTTAATGTAGGAATTCACATCTAACTTCTATATTCTTAGAAATCATCTTCCCATGGAGTCTCTCTCAATAAAGGAACAGATAAAAAAATATGATAGTAAAAGTTGTGTTTTATAAGTTGTTTATTTTTCTACTAGAATTTCTGTCATTAAATAAATCATATTTAATTTTATGTAAAGCTTTGAAACCAAAACCAGAACACCAGTACTGCTCTTATGTACTACTTCAAAAGTTAAGCTCCTTTTAATGGCCTTTTACATTGCTAATTGAACCTTGATATGGTATTTCACATACATTATATATCTAATATATATGTATATATCTCTCTCTAGACCATTCATTTGCAAATCTGCAAGTCCCATTCATGTCACTAGTAATGACACAAGCACACCCTCTGGGAGGTGGCCAATGCACTGAGTTGTTTCAATTAAAATTAATTTCTTGAAGCTGTTAAAACTTTAATAGGGAGCTTTGTGAAATAGAATCCTCCCATGAAATATCCGCATTATCTGGCTTCTGATATAATTTGTTTTATATCACATGCAATATCTGCAGAAAATGCAGGGCTTAATTACTTGTATCTAGATTGTGAACAGGATAGAAGTCAGGGTATTGCCTTCTTAAGGTGCGGCATCCCCTAGCTGGCATTTAAAAAAAACACATTGGTTCTTCAGTTCACAGTCCAGCTTTAACTGTTTTAAGAGATTCCAACAAAAACATTATACTCTAAATTTGAAACTGAAAAAGTGAGTTGCAGAAAATGAGTAAAGATAGCAGTTTATAATACAGTTTTGGAGCCTTAACTCCAGCTATTGCTACTAATGTGACTGCAACTGCAATCCTTAACAATTTCAAGACACTGCACATAAGCTTTCACTGATATTTAAATAAGTGCCACATCTCTGAATTTAATTGATGCCATATAATACCACACAGGATTATATTACCGGAGTATCTCAACTGCCACATGCACACTTTGCCCAGTATTTACTAAAAATGAAAACATCTTGTTATATATTTCACCCCCAATAGGAAAGCACCAGTACAGCTGGCAACATCCCCTTCTGCAGTTGCTGAGTCCCAGAGGCTTTCTGAAACATGTTTTGTTTGCTTTCAGTCATATGCTCATTTGATAAATGCCTTCTTTGCATTATGAAATCATAATGATTTCATAAACTTCAATATAAATTCAGTTAAACTTTGCAAGAAACCAAGGTGGTGGGAATTCAGGGCATGCTACACTTCCAAAGAAGAGGGCTTCATTTAAAGGAGCCAAGGATGGATAGGTTTAAAAGTGAAACAAAATTGTGTCTTTAAAAGTGTTTTTTCAAACTAGACTTTAAAAGCAAAGCACTTTTGAAAATCTTCAAACCCACAGTTTTAAAAAGTCTAAGCTTTAAGTTTGAAAACCACCTAGAATAATAAGCAAAAATTTAGGTAAACATTTAAAATTTGTCTACAGATTTTGTGATAACAAAAAACATTTTGCAGACTTCTGCAGCGACATGTTAATTAGGCAAGATCAACAGTTAGTGTTACAGAAAAGAATTTCAAAATTTCAAAATACATTTAAAAGCAATAAATTAATGTTATTTTTTTCCTGAACTAAAACTTTTGTGTTTAATCTACTTTTAACAATTCTTGATCTGTGTTCTTTTCTGGAAGAAAAAAAAAATCCAAATATTTGTAGTGGCAAGGTTAAAATCACTTTTTTTTTAATCCATGAATTGTGTGCTCCTGACAAACTTAGAGGACCATCTAAAAAATTGCTGCTTTTAGTAGCAGTTGAGACTACTCACTGCTTTTCAGAGGCACTCAGCAGTGTGCAGGATTGGGCCCATATGTCTTGGATCAGTGAAAAAAATTATGAAAGCAACACGTTCCTGAAATGCTAGGTTCTGCTTGCTTTCTTGCTTGCTTTCTTTCCCCTAAGGCTGTCTGGGTTTTTAATCTAAATTTCTCTTGTGTTGTTTCTTTCCAAGCTGATTTTTAGATGTTGGGGAGAACTATAACAGGATTGAGAAATTTCATAAACTCTAAGTTAGTATTTTATATTTTAAGATGTTAGGCTAAGTGCATTCCTCTTTTCAAAAGACATTCTAATGAATGTAAAATTAGTTCAGAAAGTTAGTTTGGGACTTACTTTCATATCTTTTTCACTCAAAATACATTTAAGATTAAGCTACTAAAAAAATAAAAACAGGCTTAGTCCCTAGAAAGCTTAAGAATTGTTCACCCCTGTTTGCTTAATTTAATTATTTTTTAATGTGGTTAGCATCTAAAGAAACCTTATCAAACATTTCTTGTTCCGCTGACAATTTTCTGACCTCCTAGTTGAAGATCTGAGCCCTAACTTGGTTCATGGATGAGTCCACAGCAGAACCTATCCTAGAACTACAAATATATCATCTACAGCATTGTAAATCAAAGCCTCAAAGAGCATCATTTAGCCTGAAGCTAAAATTGCTTGTTTATCAGATGGTGCCTAGCTTAGCATGGAGCAGTTCCTTGTAAATCTCAGGGACCTTTTACAGCATATACTTAAGCAAGCATATTGGCTCCTGGGAGACTTTCCGAGAGCTTTAATGACTGCAGACTGCTAAAAGATCCAGGCCTTGGTTTAGTTAAGTGGTTACTTGTATAGCTTGGCTCCATTTTGTAAACTCCCAAAGATAAGGTGTCTGCTTTATCCGGGGAAAGAGCAAGCATTAGTTTCTTAGGAAATCTTTATATCCTAAGTGTTAATGTTCTTGTGGCTTTTGGTATTTTGACCTTTGTCTGCTCACTTTTGATTTACGGTGGGAGCAGAATCTTTTCCCCCTAAGCCCTTCCTATGTTTTATAGCTACTTTGAAAAGCACAGTGAAATACTCGCAGCACAGCTTTTAAAAGTAGGTGTAAGGCAGTACTATTCATAAATACATTGTACAGCTCAGGACACTCTAATACCAAAGAGGTAAAAAGACCACCCATTTTATTTCCCATTATTATTCACTACTTTATTTCCTAATAGAATGGATGGTCACAACAACCCCACGGACCACTGCCCCATACAACCCAAGTCAAAGCCCGGGTTCTTTGACCCAGTTGGCACCTAACCCCTCTGTGATGGAAAGGCTCACGGAGCCCGGCCGGGTGGTAGTGGTGGTAGCAATGGGAAATCGCTCAGGCAGCTCCCCTTGGTTTTCCGCTTGGAGAAGCGTTCACTACAGTCATGAATTGGCTGGATTTGCCCCTAGGACACCGGTGGCCAGGCAGCTACTTGCTGATAGATACTTGCACACACTTGCTGGAATTTACTAATTGTAGAGCTTGTTATCTGGGTCTCTCACTTTTTGATTTGAATTAATTAGAGTTCACCTCGATACAGCCACCTGCTGTGCTGTCACACACAGCATACATTGGTACAACAAAAACAAGGAATTTTTTTAACAGGCTTATTCAAGCAAAATATGTTCCCACTTAGATGTGTGAAGTGGCATCACTACAATGTCATAGACTAAAAAGGGAAACATCATTTATTTCAGCTGGCATGGTAATGATGCAAATGAGAGGAAAAAAATGGTCCATTGCATTTATAGGCAGAAGACCAATACATTTAAAATCTAGTTTGACTTTACCAGTTATTCAATATCTTTAAGTCTTTCTTACCTTCCATACTTCTTCCTTGCTCCAAGTTAAGAGCAAGGTCTGATTTTTGTTGTTGTTAGTAGCAGTGTTAACATTTTTTAAACCAAGAATTTTCACTGGTCTTTTGAGTGCAAACCTCCTTCAGCACCAACGCAAGGATTTGCCCATATTCCTGCGGGTAAGCACACGCCGCTTATCACAGAACTGAAAATACACTCCCTTGCTGCATGTTTTTCAAACAGAACAAATCATTATAACACACAGCTAAGGAAAAGCTAAATAACTTTAAAGGTGCACAGAAGCAGCCGTCTTTCAAAGCTGCTACTTTCAAACTACCCTAAAAAATACAAGTTTCCTTTTCACTATTTAACATTGGCAATGGCAGACTTATTCAGATATGCAATTGTATTTGTTTGCTTTATTACATTTTAAGAACAGTATTGAAAACCAAATCTTATTTTCTTATACGCAGCCCAAATAAGTAGGCTTTTGTACAAAAGATGTCAGGACATCTGAAGTACATCTGGAGTTACTTTTTCAGCACAGGATCACTAATGGGTGACATATTTACTCTCTTACTGTGTAAAGATAGTTGAACTGGCTTTGAACTACCTATTGCAGTCTAGATTGGGTTGCCAGGAGCTCAGGGCAAAATAACTCGCTGTCATGGTTTAAACCTGGTCGGCAGCCAAACACCATACAGCCACTAACCCTCCCCCACTCGCAGGGAACTGGGGAGAGAGGTGGAGGGTAAGGATAAGGACACCTGCAGGTTGAGATAAAAAAAAAAAAAATTAATAATTGAAATAAAATAAAATTTAAATTATAATGATAATAATAGTAATAATAGAAAATACAAACAGGTAATGTACAAAGCAATTGCTCACTGCCCACCGACCAATGCCCAACCCATTCCCAGTTAATGATCCCAGAAAAGAGAGAACCCTGAAACCACCATACTGAAAACACGAGCAGAGCTTCCCAATCAACCCTTATCTATATACTGAGCATGGCATTAAATGATATGGAATATTCTGTTGGTCAATTTGGGACCATTGTTTTGGCTATGCTCCCCCCCAGCTTCTTGTACACCTGCGCATGGCCAGGATATAAGACATTGAAAAGTCCTTGATTTCTTAGCAACAACTAAAAACATTAGTACATTATCAACATTATTCTCATACCAAATCCCATACTGAATCCAAAACACAGCACTCTTCTAGCTACTAAGAAGGGAAAAAAAAAAAAAAAATATTAGCTCTGTCCCAGCCAAAACCAGGACACTCACCCTGGCTGCTATGTCCTGTGGGCACATCACTCTTTCTCCTAAAACTCAACTTTTATTCCCTGTTTAGTACCATTTGCTGTTCTGCGTGTGATCTGGATGTTCAGTCAGGGACATCGTCATATCCGAACACAGAGAAACTTCTTTAAATCTGACACGTACTCTATAGGAGATATAACATCAATACTGTTGGTAAGAGAAATTGTGATAGCTTCTTATTTTTACTGGCAGGCAAAAGAAAAATAAAACAGGAATTATAGAATGAAAATTACATCCAGATAGCTAGATATTATATGGCTCATATCAATTTCTTTTTTTGAAAATAATTCATATGAACAGTAGAGGGATTTTAACACTATCTACATTTTCACAGGACCCTTTCTGTGGCCTTATAAAAAAAATGCATAATTTCCAGTAAATTAATATAATCTTTATAATAATTGGGGTTTTTTTACAAATGCAGACTTCTACTAATAACAATATTTGGCATGGTTTGGCACTTCATAAATTCAGAGCACTGTATCCCTTGAATCTTTAACTTCATTCTACTTCTATGATGAAAGTGTCAATATTTTCATTTGGCAAATGGAAAAATTGAAATAGAGCAACAAATTTGGTTATGCAGGATCACAAAGGCTATAGCTATAACATAGTTAAACATATGGCTGCTGCTTGCACCAGCAAGGGCTGCTCTCAGGAACAGGGTGCCGTGCCACAGAGGCTGCAAATTCCATCCAGGACCCTGGGTAAATATTGCTGCCTTAGCTAAGTACTTTAGGTATAATTTCTTGAGTTGCAATTATGTCTTTGGATGCACATGGCCACAGAGAATTAGTAGCAAAGTCAAAAATTATGATTTCCTTCTTCCAAAAGAAGTGTCATTTCTCCAATTTTGCTGTACACACCCATTTCTGTTTTCCCAGCTAAAACACAACCAAGAGATAACAACTGCCGACGGAAACACACAAAAAAACCCCCTGTGCATACATGCAAGAGTGCACTACAGACTGGAGTTCAGAGTAAGGCAAATAGAAATATTCTGTGGTAAAGGGTACATTGTGCTTTAAACTTTGAAACCAAAGAACTGCAAGAAGAGAAGGCTTCATTTAGTAAACATTGGTCATTCGTTGATGCAAGTTGTTTCAGAGAGAGCTTAAGGAAAAAAAGTACATACAAGGAAAAAAAGAAGGCATTTGAGCCTTCCAGTCACTGACCCTACAGTTGGATTTAGTGTTTGGTCACTGCCCTCTCTTTTTTCCTTTGAATATTGTTGCCCCTGTGTCAGACTCCCAGGTTTAGCACTGTCTGACTCTGTCACTTGGATTCTGTTTCGATTTCAGGTCTGGAGTCTGGGTCTAAATCTTTATGCTATGCAATACGAATATAAAATGTGCAAACAAACTCATAAAAAGTGAGCTTTCCAACCAATATATTCAGCAGAGGAAGAATCATAACTATCCAACAAAGGTTTAATCTCCTAATGCCCGTGCACAGAAAAGGATAATCCTAGACCCATTGAAGTTGAGTGCAAAAACTCCACTGAGTCAATTTGCCTCCAGAGCTGTTCATTTCTGTGTGGCTGTATTCTTAAGAGCATCCATTACTTCAAAACATGTCGAAAATCAATATTTTTGTAACTATATAGAATTTATGGTATTGGTGTTATTAAGAACTAGACAAGAGTTGGAACTTAAAGGCAAACAATTTTAAAACAGACAAATGGTGTTAATTTGTAACAGTAAGGATAATGAATCAAAATCCTACATGGAGTAATGGTTTCTCCAGCTCTGGAAACCTCCTAGGTGAAGTCTGAAAGTAGCTCTGGAAGGTTCTCAGGTTAAACAAATATTCAGCTCAGTGCTACAATAGTAGGCTAAATTTATTAACACATTGATACTAAAACATAGATGCTAAGGTTAGGTAGTGCAGTAATCTCTTCCTGCACTGTCACTGAGGAATCACAGGAACAGTTTCAAATTCAGACAAACTGGGATAGTTACAATGTTCCATTTTTACCTACAGAGATATTTCTAAATGAAAAAAATGACTGAACTCATAAATGCTTATTGGGGAAGACTATTTCTAACATGCTCCAGGTGGTTAGCTGGTAGGTGTGGGACTTCAAAGCATTCCCACATCTAGGCATACTTTTTTTGCCTGAGTAGGTTGTAATTGACTTCACTGAGCAAAAATTTTAACCCAAATTTTCTAGAGAATAATGTTTCTAACAGCCTTTATTGAAGTGTTTCACGGATCTGAACCATCTCACAAGTAATAAGTTTATTACTCACAAGTACAAGCTTATGTGCAATTGTTTTTGGAGGAAACACGACTAACTTCAGCACCAAAACTCAAGCAGGGAACAGAGAGGCAAATAAGTGAGGCTGCCTTGCTTTTAAGGCAAGCTGGGGAATACCAGGGTTATTTCTGCCCACCTAGAAGCTTCAAGGAGAACACTTTTATTTAAACTACAAGGTCTTTCAGTGGCAGACACACAGTACCCACATTTGTTTACAGAGCATGTCATAATTACGGCCATTAAAATAATACCACTGGAAAATGTCTTACTGTTGTGGGTTTTTTTCCTGCTTGATTAGCCTTAGGGTACAACAAACCTTCACTAAACCATGAAACCTGTAAAAGTCTTTGCTTTGATAAATCAGCACTCCTTCGTTGCTTTAGCAAAGCCCCGCTGGCCAGTGAGGAGCCTAATGAGATGCGGTGAGAGGGGCTGGGTCCCTCACTGGGGCGGCCAGCCCTCCACAGGGTCCCTGCCACTGGCACTTCAATGAGACCATGGTTGCTGCTATATGGGGAAATAAAAAAGCCAAAAAACCTTCCCCTCCTTCTTCCATCTTTAGAATGTCAAGGAGAACTTGTTGTAGAGAAAACAAACTGGTATCCATGAGTCAACCCCACAGGGTCTGGTGAGACTGCACATCGCTCAATATTTCCATACATATGGAGGGTGGGAAAAGTCAGATCCTACCTTAGACTGAGGTAGGACACTGCACCTACAGAGAAGGAGGTGGCAATAATACTAATGCACTTAACTGTCTCTGAATTTGTCCTTAGGAATAAAAAGGTCTTGAGCTTGTAAGATATGAGAAGCACGACAGGGAATCTGTCATTTCCCTTCCCTGCATTACACAGGTAACTTCAAGCAAATTTTTTCTTCCTCCATGTTTCCAGTCAGGTCAGTCTCATTAGTGCCACCAAGGCACCAGCAGTAAGGTAGGTGGCTTGCATTTGCTGCTGGTTATTTATTTACGTACTTTTACATTGATCTGTAAATACATCCGGGAGCACTTGCACCATCTGCTGCACATTTGTCAGTCACTGAATGGAGGGTGGACATCTGGGGATGTCACTGGGGTTTGTTGATTTTCCCCCATTAGAGCTACTGTTTCCTTTTTAAGCATGATGTGAGCAAAGAGCCTGGCTGACTGTAGTGAAAAGGCGGATGGGTATATGTGAGACTGCCTCCAAATCCTCCGGGTCTGAGTTTTCTCCCAAGCTTCCTTTCACTTCATAGAGCTCAGAGTATTAAAACAGCATGAAACATAAAAAGATCAACTGTGGTGCTTCTTTTCAGTATGAACGGCAATATTAAAATGATAATATGACAGACAAACTGAAGTACGTCCCATGTGTCCAGGACATGACAAAACCCCAGATTTGGGAAAAATCACATAATTTAATGTGTTCCCCTAAATTCTGTTTTGGCAGCTGTTGCACATCCACAGGCGCAGATGGGGAACGCCAAGGCTGCCTGCTTGGGCTCCAGAACCAGAGCCAGAATATTGATTAACACTCTTCAGAAAAATTCCCATTTTGTCACAAGTGATTAAGCCTTACCTCCCCTTTTTCCTGTGTATCTACTATCTGCACGCTCACAAATACACAACTTTTCACAAGTATGGTCTCCAGAATCACCAGCACTGTATTAACAAATATTCATGTTTAAACCCTGACTTTTGGGACAACTAAAAATAATAATAGATTGCTTTTAACATAAAAACTTCTAGCTTATTTGGAGCATATTTGTTTTATGTTTCCAAAATAAACCTTAGTCTGAAAACTAAAATTCAGAGATAGTTATCTGATTCCTACTGGTGTGCAAGAAAAAAACCCACACTGATATCATGAGAAATAAAATAATCACTGCCAACTCCTAGCATTTTCTGCTTCAAAGCACCTTTATGCATCCTACTCAGCAGAAATGGCAAGTGCTGCCACAAGGACTTCCCTGTGCTAGGAGAGGTAAGTGCAGGCACAACGTGAAGCCGTTTGAGGCCTTATCTGATGCACAGGGGACTCCGACCAAAGGGGCAGCACTCTGTGGTGTTCAACCTCTCTAGTTCTGAGGGCACATGGCCTTCACCCACCAAAAACATGGGGTTTTGGGGCTAGAGCAAACCGGCTGCAACTTCTAAACGTAGCTATGGCTGTGCCTCATAGCAAAAATTTGAGTCTGTGGGAGCTGAAGAGTTACTTGGGTGTAAGTAGGTTTGTATAGCACACATACATACAAATTTTTCACATTTTCCAAGTGGTTTGCCAGATAGCACCCTATTTAGAGATTCTGCCATTAAGTTTTTAAAAATCTTTTATTTCCTATGACTCATAGTTCACAAGATACACGTGATACATAAAAAAAGGCATGTTTCTTTACAATGATACTTGTCAAGCATTTTTCTAAACAGTAACTAAAAAATAACATAGCATTGATAACACTGCAGTTCAGTGTCTATTATAGTAGACATTGCTCAAGGTCACACCCAGCAGACAGTAGAATGGTTTGCCTGGCATGCACTGTACCAAAATACACGTTATCTGGGAAGTTTTGTTTGCTTTGCTTTTAGCTCTACAACAGTACACCAAAAGAATTTCAGAATTTGCCTGTGCTCTATAAGCTTAATAGCCATAAGAAGTTCATAGATTACTGTAGGTACTGTTCTTGAGTCAGTTGTTATCACTATGCTCTATAAATACATTAGAATAGCTGGGAAGGTTTCAGGGAGTCGCTGTGAGTGAGTACTGTCAGGATCCTCCTTGAAGAGAGGGAAGGAAGACCTGTTTGCCCACCTTCCAGGGGCTGCTGCTACAGCCTACAGTCCCTGCTACCACCAGGAAAACAAACTAGGTACAGAGTGATTGCATGCTAATCCAACAGCGTAAATGCTATTGCACTCAATTTTCAATCAGAATTTTCTCTTACATTTCATCTAGTGTAAATTGTCAATATTAGAAAACATACAATTACAACTGGTTCCCAGGAATTCCAAGAATAGCTTTTATTTTTTATGTTTTTGTAACAGGATTGCAGATATTCCCTTACCTTCAAATTTTACTTTTCTATTTTCTTCATGAAATTTTTCTCATCGTTTTTCTGCTCTCAGCCTTGCTGCCTGCAGGATGCTGGTAAAGATGAGATATACATCTCATCCTGGTGTCGTAAACGAAATGAAAATAAATACTGCTTATCACTTGCTCTCGGCCTATTTTCTTTCTCATTCTGTTGCTCCTCAGTGTAATATAGCATTACAGCCATTTCTGCCTGCCATGTACTGAATTTCCATTCTAAAATGGCTGTGAATTTCAAATTCATCCTATACATGCACAACAGTTATGAGGACATTTGTACAATCATCTGCAAGTGTTTGTAATTAATTAGTACCAAAAGAAATTAATTAGTATCACTCCTCTATCTGGATTATTTTTGGTAGGACATAGGATGGGGAAATCACATGACAGCTAATTTAATGTTTTCATAGGGGTCAAGGTTAGAGAGAGGGGTCATAGTATAAAACCAAAATGCTCAATACTACAGACAGTTTAAAATCTATGCTTGATTGGATGTACTGATATTTTAATTCAGTTCTTAAGGTTTCTAATTTTCTATTTGAATTGCAAAATAAGAATACAATAATGGGTTTTGTTGATAACAGTTTCACAAATGATGGAGAATGGAATTTTTTTTTTGTTTGCTCAAGGCAGAATGAGCAGTCCATTCTTTTGCTTGACCTCTGTATATCTGGAGAATATGTAAACATATTGAAACTTTGTTGTGTTCTACAGTGGGGGAATGAAGTGCATCGATTGCTTGCGATTATTAGCTAGAGTGGGATAAGCCTTCTCCTTATTATGCAGATTAGTGAAGCTCTCAGTTCCAACATATTGTACAGATGCAGGAGAGCAGCTGCTCTTACAGATGGCAAGTACACAGCTCCATTAGTATGTATCTATTGTCTGCTCTTGGCTTGCTCAGAGGATGGAGAGGATGGGTAAAGAGGAATTGTTACACAGTGAAATGTAAAGGAGAACACACACTCTTAAAAATCCATACCCAAGAGACTATTTACACAGCAGGGCAGACAGCAATCAAATCAAAAATCTACCCTAAATAAGGACTTTTGTGTGCCACAGTTAAGCTTCTATAGTTTTAAGATATACTAACCATTAAAACCAAGCAATAGAATTCAAATTTCACAACCAAATAAAAATAAATCCTACGAAGTTCATTGAAAATTTGGTCATGTATTTGGCCCATCCAAAGGTTTCTTTCTCCTTCCTCAAAAAAAACACCTCACTATCCCAAAGAACAAATCCTCGCTTATTTTGCATAACATAAAAGAAAGAAAAGCAGAACTGTGCTTCATTTATTAAACTTTTCACCACCAGAATATAGCATTTCATGCAATTTTTTGCATTAATGAGAGCTGAAGCAGCTAAATTTAAGTTAGTATAGACAGCATTGATTGTGCATCTATGTCAATTATTCTTTGCGAAAATGCTAAACAGAACATTAGTTAACCATGTGGTAATTTTTAATGCAGTGAACAATTCCTTAGGAAAGATATAGCTACAGGCTGACTGCTGAAAATAGAGTCTAGTAAAGAACAATTATTTATAACACAGTCTGTGGTTGGATGCACAAATTATGGTTGTACCAGCAGGTTTTATGATATACTTAACACACAGTTTATCTTTATTTTTATTTAGTACAGAGATGACTTACAGTGGAAAAGGGTGGTAAGGTACAAACGGAAAAGGTGGTAAACCCTAAGTTACGGTCTCATTGCAATCTGAAAGTCTGAGAAACCAAAGCAGCCTGTCTAAGTGCAAGGGAAAGAATACATATATAAATATATAAACAGACCATCAGGTCCATATAACATTTGGGAGGTACTTGTCCTTAGTGACAAGCCTTTCACTCAAGGCAATCTCAGAAGATGACTTGCCTATGAGCAAAGTATATCTGTTCTCACGACATACAGGGCCTGGAGATCAGCTGCACAGTGGCTGGGCTATGAGCTGCCCTTGTTGCCCTTCATTGCTAAGTCCTTTGTGTTCAGGTAGAAATAACTTGGTTCATTTTGAGCATAGATTTTATAAATAAAATACTAAAGGGTAAGACAAAAGCAAAGTGCCATTGGCTTCTTTTCTTCCTAAGGTGGTGGAATTGCAATTAGTCATTTTATTTTATTTTGGCTTGGAGACCTGTAGCTGCTGGGTGAAGCTGTTGTATTTGCTTGCATCCTTCATCTGAAACTTATCCAGAAAAAGACTTTGTTAAAAACATTGAGTGAGCATTCTGTTTCAAAAATGTAGTTGAATTTTTACAAGAATGTAAAAACACAAACATAAGGTATGAAAATGGTAGGAGAAGAAAACTGCTTTGGGCTGGCCAAGAGCAGAATATTTTTCTCCCAGAAAACCAGGAAGTAGTATAATTTAATTTTCTTAGTGGTTTGGGGTTTTATGTGAATATAAATGGTGTCAGGCAATCCAAATATGCATCCACTCTTCTAAGCTTGATCCCAACAAACTACACATTCAGGGAAAGGTTGATCTGCTTCCCTTGAAGTCTTACTTCCTAATTAGCTATAGATTTACTTAAGGAAGTTGGAGGTTTTGGTTGATAAGATGAAGATTTTCAGAAAGTTGAATAACAGATCTTTCCTTCTGACAGCAATGATTTTGATTTCTATCTAACAGAAGAGAGTAGCTATGCCAGGACACTAGGGTGGCTTTCCTGACTTATCTGCTCACAGGCAGTCCAAAGATAAAAGTTGAATATATGTCCAGGTGCTCATGCTGTGTGCTCTGAGTCTAAAATAAATTTAAAATGGTTTTGAGCCTCTGGGCAAGGCAGATCTGCAGAGCGCGAATACTCAAGTCTCTTCAGACAACGAGCTCTGTGAGCATCACCATGTCAGGCAGCATCTCAGGCAGCCCCTATGGGAAACTCTGGTGTCTGGAGATCTATAGATTAGCAGTACATTCAAATTAATCTTGTATCTGGTCTCACAGATTAAATGGATACACTTGAAGGATTTTGTTTTGAATGAGTCTTACAGGATTTGGGCTTAGATGAGAGCAGAATTTTTACTTTCCTCCCAAACGCATCCTCTGCGTCTGAGTCCGCAGCACGTGGCTCAGTCTGAGGGCAACCATGCAATCCCATCAGTCCCCTCTTCCTAAAGACTATTGTTTCTATGTTAATCCAGTCAAAAATAAATCCCCAAGTATAAAATATACTAATTTTGTTCCTATAGTTTTGTTTTCATTATTAATGATAAAGGTACATAAAA
Source organism: Strix uralensis (assembly GCF_047716275.1). Taxonomy (NCBI): domain Eukaryota; kingdom Metazoa; phylum Chordata; class Aves; order Strigiformes; family Strigidae; genus Strix; species Strix uralensis. The sequence continues at coordinate 20,901,282 of NC_133977.1, read as the reverse complement.
ATTATATAATGATCATACAAAGGCAACACATTGGGCAGAAAAAGACCACAGTGGGCTACTTAGCTCCAAATATTTCCTAGGTCATTCATTTTCTTCTTCCCACCTGGTTCATTTTTTTTTAATCTTTGCTGGACTGGTTTTTGACATTAAAAGCACCTAAAAGTCTGTGCTTTCTTTACTGCATGTAACCATAAATTCCAGTACAAAGTCCTGAGACCATTACTTAATATAAAGAGAACATTCTCATTCTGATACTTTTCTATTTGGTAGTTTAATCTGTAACAAATGTACAGATTACCTAAAACACATGAAGAAGAGCAATGCGCTTCATGTTGTAAATTTGAGGGTTTTCCAACACTACTTGAGATTAAGATAATTTTCTTGAAGCCCATTATGCCTTGAGATCTTTGAATTGAATTTCAAGATTAAGTCAAGATAGCTTCAATATGAAAAAAGTGAGAAAGACAGAGATCTGTCTGTGTTTGTTCTGAATTTAGAGGTCTCTAATTCAACCCATCTCTAATCCTAACAACCAGGACCATGACCTAAATTTATTTTCTGACACTGTAGCTGGGTTCAAGTTTTAAGTTCAATACTGTACTCCTAATATACCAGAGTCTATACCCACATAGCACCACTTTCATTTGCAAATTTCTAATACTTATGGTCAGGATAGTAATGTTTAAGAATCAGACAAACATAGAAGGAGAGATAGATACATTTTCATCAGCACAGCACAAAAAGAGTAGCAGAATCTCTGCCCTGAAATGTTTACCATACTAAACCTGCTAAACAAAAGGCAAAGTACAAGCAGAATTCGTTGTCATGGGTGTAGGAGATCAGAATTATTCTTCATTAATTCTGTTGTTCTAAGAATCTAGAACCTGGTTTTTGAGATACAAAAGATACTACACATCTCTGAGATTTTTTTTTTAATTGATTGTCTTGCCAAAAACAATTTGTACAAAAAATAATCACCTAGACCCATACCATTATCTTGAGGAAGATGGGGTAACAGGCTGCCAGTGAATTGGCTGTGCAAAACATGGGAGAGAAACATTCTTTGCCAAAATCTCAACTGAGTGCTCTGAAATGACAGCTTGTGATAAAGTAGTCTCTATTGATTTAAAATAAAAGGCCAATAAAATGGATATCTTCTCAAGTCATATCCCTTAAAAATGAAATCCATAAATAACTAATTTGACATGTATTTTAACAATAGTGTTAAATATACACATGCATAAACACACTTTCTCATTTTATGTATGTAATAGTTAAAATATCATTCAAGACACCATGGAAAATACATGGAATCTTATTTTGGAAAGATGAAGCTCTTTTCTGATGTTGCTCAAACAAACAAAACCAGAAAAACCCACTTCACATTCCTACTTGTAAATCTCAGATACACACAACCAACTTCCTGGGACTTACAGCTTTCCAAAAGAGGTCTTCATGTTTGAAAGCCATACATGAAACCAAATTTAATGACAAGGAGTTCAAGCTTTCTGAATTAAACCTGTTGGATTTTAAGTGTTTGATATGTCCGCCACCAGAAAATGAAAAAAAAAAAAAAAATCTGGACTCCAAGAATGCTTAAGAGAGATAGGTAACAGACAACAACTGAGCTGAAGTTAGGTACCCCTAAGATTTCAGAACTCCTGCATCTTAAACAAATTACTCTCAAGACAAATCCTGTTTAAATAAATAGAATCATAGACTGGTTTGGGTTGGAAGGGACCTTAAAGATCACCTAGTTCCAACCCCCCTGCCATGGGCAGGGACACATTCCACTAGACCAGGTTGCTCAAAGCCCCGTCCAACCTGGCCTTGAACACTGCCAGGGAGGGGGCAGCCACAGCTTCTCTGGGCGACCTGTTCCAGGGCCTCACCACCCTCACAGTGAAGAATTTACATTCTTAACTTACATGTCTTCCTTACATCTAATCTAAATCTACTCTCTTTCAGCTTAAAGCCACTAACTCTTGTCCTACCACTACATGCCCTTGTAAAAAGTCCCTCTCCAGCTTTCTTGTAGGCCCCCTTGAGGTTCTGGAAGTGTAGAGTTAAACAAATCTTTTACTGTATGTCATCAGATGTTTTCAATATTGCATGTAAAGAAAAAAAACAATGTAAAATTCAGCTGTAGGTAGTGGAAGTTTTTTTCTTTTTAAAAGAATATTAAGAAATTATGATTAAGACAGAAGAATCTAGCCCCAAACAGCCAAAACTTAGTAAATTCAGCTAATTTTGTCTTTAAACAGCAATATTTGTAATAATATGACAGTCACAGCTGAAAGAAATCACAAATTATATGAGGCATGTAAATTCTGTGTAGTAGGCTTTGCATCTTTAATTATTTACCTTCTATTTATGGAACTTAACAGAGACTTCTGCTTGGAAAACAAGCTCTGCTAAAGCCTGAAAATTATCATTTTTTAAGGTACCTCCATGATGGTTCCATTTTGCATCAACCAGAATTTCAAAATTTATGTAATAACATGTATGACTCTTTAAGCTGATAAGCATCTCATAGTACATTTTGGCTACAAAAGCTAGAAGTATAAAGTACTCTCTTTGCATGAGTGAAGCTTGAGTGAATGGATAAGCAGTAAAGTGTCTTCCTTATAAGGTAAAAAGTGGCCATCACTGCCTGGAACACTTAGCTGATATGTTTTCTTATGATTCCGACTGTTCCGACTCCTCAATGTAAAAGAGAAAATGAAGATGATTCTAAGTGGGGAGATAATTCTTTAAAGTCACGTCTTTCATTCTCAATGTTCTGTACATATAAAAAAAAAAAGTCTATGCATGTTAGCTGTAGAAGAAAAACAATATGATTATAGGTGGTATGTGTGCCCATTAAGCATTGCTTAAGTATATATGTTTTTAAAATACTACAGGAAGTTCTGTAGCTAAGTCTTGGGGCTGGAGCTCAGGAGGGACCTTGACAGGCTGGAGAGGTGGACCCATTGCAAACCTCATGAAGTTCAACAAGGCCAAGTGCAAGGTCCGGCACATGGGTTGGGGCAATCGCAAGCACAAATACAGGCTGGGCGATGAGTGGATTGAGAGCAGCCCCGATGAGAAGGGCTTGGGGGTATTAGTGGATGGAAAACTGAATATGAGCCAGCAATGTGCACTCGCAGCCCAGAAAGCCAACTGTGTCCTGGGCTGCATCAAGAGAAGTGTGGCCAGCAGGTTGAGGGAGGGGATTCTCCCCCTCTACTCCACTCTCATGTGACCCCACCTGCAGTGCTGTGTTCAGCTCTGGGGCCCCCAACATAAGGACATAGACCTGCTCGAGCAGGTCCAGAGGAGGGACACGAAGATGATCAGGGGCTGGAGCACCTTCCCTGTGAGGACAGGCTGAGAGAGTTGGGGTTGTTCAGCCTGGAGAAGAGAAGGCTCTGGGGAGACCTTATAGCAGCCTTCCAGTACTTAAAGGGGGCTACAGGAAAGATGGGGAGGGACTCTGCATCAGGGACGGTAGGGATAGGACAAGGTGTAACAGTTTTAAACTGAAAGAGAGTAGATTCAGATTAGATATAAGGAAGAATTCTTCACTGTTGGAGTGCTGAGACACCGGAACAGGTTGCCCAGAGAAGCTGTGGCTGCCCCCTCCCTGGCAGTGTTCAAGGCCAGGTTGGACGGGGCTTTGAGCAACCTGGTCTAGTGGAAGGTGTCCCTGCCCATGGCAGGGGGTTGGAACTAGATGATCTTTAAGGTCCCTTCCAACCCAAACCAGTCTATGGTTCTATGATTGAGATGGGAAAGTGAAAAAAGCCTGCCCCAGTTGCTGCCTCTCCTTGCCTCTGCTTCCAGCGATGAAGTGAAAACATCTCTTCCCACTTTGTTTGCTTAGCTCTTAAAATCTTTGGGACAGGTATTTTCACCATAGTATTACAGCACAGTCTCCTCTTGAGCCCCTAAGTATTGTTCTATTGCAAAGAAAAAATGCAATATTGAAAACCAGTCATAACAAGTGGAGGTAATTTGTGCTTTTGCCTACTACGATTCCCTTTTAGCCTGGGTGAGCTCTCACAGACTTGTGGCTGCCAAGCATCAGGCTGCCGAGCTGAAGTCAAGACAACTCCACAGGGCACCACCTGCCAAATTGCAAGACCAGAAAGGTCTGTGGCACCCTAGAAAGGGAGCTACTGAAAGAGGCCTGTCATAAGAGAAAAATTATGAAAATAAACATTTATGCTCCCTGCCACCTGTATTCATTGGAAGCCAAGAGTGGTTTCCACAAGGCACACTCGAGTTGGCTGGGGAGGGATGGATGAGCAGGTGAGGAGGAGGAAGGTGGCACCAGACACCACTCACTACCCAACTTTCCCTTCCCTTCCAGACCTGTGATTCTGCTATTTTTTCGTATACCATCTGCCCTCATCTGAGGCATATCCCACACAGGGTAATGCATAACTGTTGGTCCAGCCCTACAAGCAGTGACCTTTCTTCTTCCAAATCTTGCAGGCTCCCTGCATTTTCCTCTCTCTGAACAGAGGGGTTCAGCTTCCAGCAAAATTTCTCCCTTGACAAGTAAAGCATTGCTAAGCATGAAACACTTCTTTCCCTCCTCTGTCAGTCAGCACTGCGGGTTCTCAGCAGACACCTGAATCCTACAAAAGAAGATGTGCCAGGAGCATCTTCTCTTTCCCAAATATTTTTAAGACATCTGAAACAGCATACCTCTCATCTTGTCACCAGAAGTGAGCTCTCAGCTACTGAGAGCCTGCCTTTTCCCTGTAACTTTATAATATAGGTCATATAACAATTTTGAAATACCGAAAGAAAGCTCTGCACAAATGTTTCCTGCTCCAAACAGTTGTAACATATATCAGATCATATCAGCAGAAATTTAGGGGCGTGGGTTCCAAGAGACAAACTGTGTCCAAATTAGACAGTCCATCAACCTGATCTTGGTACTGCATATGTTACTGACTGGACAAATCAGGGATTGGTGACACCTGGGAAAGGAGATACAGATAGATAGATAAATATAGATATGGAATGATAAAGGAATGATATATAGATATATATAATGATGTGGCCCTTAAGAGGTTGTTTTTCTACCTCCATCAGGACAAGGGTCTACAGAGACTTGCAGCACTTCCCTGAGCCAGCAGTCACAGATGTTTCTTCTGGGCTTGATAATGAGGCCTCAACTCTGTTTGCATCAATGTGTCTTCTTCAGTCATGATAGAATTCCCATTGATGTCACATCGATATTAGTGGGGACTGCAGTTGCCTTAGAAATATCCAGAGTAAAGCTATACCAGAGCTTGACTCTCACTAACTCCTTACCCAATCACACACACATAGATGCTTGGGCAGGAGAGAGGGAGAAGCATGGACAGAACAGTATCATATAGCATATATCATCACCATCCCTACTAAAAAGGATTTCTGACCATTTCAGTGAAAAAGAGACAACCATTATAACAATAGTGTGATAAAACTGCTTACAAGGTAATGCACTCTGAGCAAGTCTCCTCTAACCTCTACCATCAGAAGAGTTCAGCTCACTTAGAGTTTTAAGTTTGCAAGAATAAAGTATCCCCCAAAATCTAAGGCCATTACCCCTCTATATAAAGTTTATTTAAAATACTTCTTGTAAGTGAAGTGCTACCACTTTCCTTGTGTGTGCTTTCCCCGCTTTGTGTTTATATTGAAGGTGACATCCCCAATATCCTAAAAACTACCACAGAGAAGTAGACCCAATAGAGTCAGAGTAGCTCCTTTACTTCTTTGTCTCACCCTCATATGTAATAATTTTGACTCTCATATCTTACCACATAATATTGCATCATGTATATTCAGCATGTCAGCAATAGTAAACACACAAATATGTCAGTGCCCATCATTGTTTGCTTGTTTGTTTTCCTAAAAGAGACAAAGGGGGGAAAAAGTTATTTGTGGTGGGAGCAACACCTGGAATAACATGATTGTTCCACATGGGTTCCTCTAAGTACAATATTAGTAACCTTTATGCATAAGTTATTAATTTTAAAATCTTGAAAACCACACCCAAATTAACTTTTACAATTTAGCTCTTGATAAGAAGGACTTACACAAAGCCCAACTGCGAGATCAGTAACCATTAAGGTATCATTAGTGTCTTGAAATGACCAAAAGGAATTGATGATTTTGTGAGTATCATACAAAAAGGAAGAATCCTGTTCGAATTACTCACATAACAGATGTTTGCTAGGATCCACCATGCAGCCTGCATACACAGTTATGCTAATTTGGCACTGTTTCCCTTCAAGTTATCTCTGAGTCATTAGAGCACGCAGCTAGTAGGTCCTTCTGTCTAACTAATAATTGCCTATTATTGATATTAATTAACATTTTTTGCACCTTCCCTCGGTTTTGACCTAGTATCTGTTGGTAGTCTAATCACAGTGGCCTATTAAAAGTCAAAATACGGAGGCCTATAGCAGTCACGAGCCATTTATCAAAAAGCAAACAAGGCCAATTAAACAGGCAGCCAGACAGTTGTCTTGATTTGCCGCTGACTGTTTCTTGATCACCATTATAAATTGCTAATCGGGCAGAAAGTGCTAAGCAGTGCATCTGCAGGGGGTGGTTATTGCTCATTCCCTGCCCAGTGACAGGTGAGCGAGGCTAGTGATGGTCTTATTGATGTGAACTGCCCATCAGTTGGTAGTTATTGTTAAAGTTCATGATGCTACAGCTGATCCTTTCCTGCTGAGAGTCAATCAAATTAATTAGTGCTAGAAATTCTTCTGTATTATTCTAACACAGAAATACAGACGGAACATACTGTAATTTAGTTCTAGAGACACTGGGAAAAAAAAAAAATCTCAATGTATTATAGAGTGGGGGATAAAAAAAAAAGAAAAATCAAATATTGCTTCTTCCATTATTTTATAATAAGGGCTGCAGCTAAAGGTTTTTATAGCCACAGATCAAGAGATCATAATAGAAGCATATTGACAGATTTTTTTCTGCAATACTCCAAGGAACTGGCTGTAGCAGGAAAATATATCAAAACCTTATCATCAGAGCTGAGATCTTCTGTGAAAAATCAATAAAGAGTTATACATGGTTTGAGTTTAAACAGTTCTCTGTAGTCATTTAAACATAGTGCATCTGTGCAGCTTTCTACCTCTGGAGACTGGTGTAGCCTAGCAACTGCAAGGCTTAAACCGATTAACTACAAATGAAGTACTGTACGCCTATCAAAGCAATTGCTCATGGTTGCCTTTGTTGCAGGGGCTGAGCTAATTGAACATGATACAGTATGAAGATAATTAACACCCATGAGTTTGTTAATTGCCTGTTAGCATTACAACACAGTCTCTGCGTTTCTTTTTAACTTGTTCTTCTGCAGCATCTTCTTCCCTTAAAAGGGTGCAGGACTCATTTAGTTGGCAATGATATCTTATAGTTTATTAACCCTTTTCAAAGGAAAAAAATAACCCACATGTAGTAATGAAGCAAATGTATGCTCTTGTCAAACACAAACTCCCACTTAGTTCAAGCAATTTACAGGGAGAAGAAATTTGGTTTACATAGACTGTACAAAATATGTTTATTTTCAGGGCTAATTTATTTCAAGCAATTTAGCCATTATAAATGCTTTAAAATATCTTTTGTGGGCTGCTTTTATGACTCAGCTGCTCTGCCTTCTAAACTGAACGATAAATGTCTTTCAGGGTTGGAATATTAATTGAAGGCAGCATCTGGTCAGCAGCTGACCTCCCATACTTGTCTTTGTTGACTACCCAGTTAAAACTAACAGCTTATTTGCTTTATTTACCAGCTTCTCTTTCCGTTCTGGGGGTGGAAGGCTAAGCTCAATTTTATTTATGTCAAAAGGTAGTGCCAACTAATATAAAATAAAATTGATTTTCCACAATCTATTAATCTGAAATAGATTTAATCTGAGCAAATTCCTTTTAAATTGGTTATTGTGCTTCAGAAAGTATTTCCTTTATTATACTATCTTCTGAATTTGTGAAGAATGCATATGAAAACTCATAAAGACAATGTAATGCATGCCATAAAATTATATAGGACATTTCCTTATAAGGAAGCAATGCTTCAAGCAAAGCAAAATACAAGCAAAATAGACAAAAATGGTAGCATTTGGTTGCCATAGGCAAGTCTCTAAATGTTTAAGCTCTACATTTCCAACATTGAATGTAAATGCCTTGATTGTGTCACAGTTGTTTAGAGTAGATTTTCTTAAATGATCTTGGGTTTCTGAGCTGTTACTGTCATAGTTAATACTTGCAGAGAAGCTGTTCCCTTGAGGAACACTACTAGTGCCCAATTACAAGTTCCATCATCAATCATAAGTATTATTTATTCAGCAAAATGAATTGCTAATTAATAACTGATGAGCATTATGGCCTTGAAGTCTGTAACACTATTAATTACCTTGGCAATTGGGATTCTGCCGGTGTAGACTACCAAGCACATTTTCTCAACAATTAGTACAGCAAGATTACAAGGTGCATACCCGCTATGATAACAAGGGGGTGATGATCTCTAAGGTTTTTAGAGAGCCATGTAGTCTCTGCAAAGAATAAACAAGATTACAGCCCTACTGCGCTGGACTGTATCCTTAAAATTGTTCAGTGACAAAGAGAAAACTATTCTCTACAGCATGTTGACTGGAAGATTTGGCATCACATCCTAAAATTAGTGTCCCTGCGTAGAAGCAATGTGGTAGCAGTATGCTCAGGGTAGCACTGCTGCCTTGTGCTTGGTACCCCATGGCTGTTTGGCTGGTGTGGTGCGCTGTGATTAGTACACTGACCTGTGACTTTAGACCTCTAGCAACTGCTACCTACATGATCTCATAGTGGTTACACATTAACATCACTCTAAAACTGAATATTTAATGAGAAAAGAAGAACACTATCTACAAAAGAGCAGCCTTTTTGGTGACTTCAGTATTCACAATGATAATGCTAAGGTTGCTCTACAAGTTGATGATTTACTCCCAGTCCTCCTCCAAGACATCTTCTGCTTTCTCTTCTACTCCTGTGCCACCTTGCATTTTGAGTGTAAATTCCTTGGGGCAGAGACTGGATTTATATTTGTCTGTAAAGTATCCAGAATATCTACGGAGCTGTACAAACAACTTGAATATTGCCCAATAAACTGCAAGACTAAGATCAGCTCCTGCCACAACACCAAGATGTGTTTTCTGATTGTCAATAAAAAAGTTAAGCTATTGCAAGACCTCAGCCAAGCTCCTAGACTATGCGATAACTGCACAGTGATAAAGACCAAAATTATAATTGTGGAACACAGAGGACTCTAATGTGGTGTATGTACTATAAAAAACACAATTTCCAGCTGCAATACAAAAGCAAAGCCCTATATTTGCATCTGTTTTCTTTAAAATGTTGAAACAGGCTAGGGGATGTTGGAAACGTGCAAAGTCTATCTTTTCTGGACCAGTCTGATAGCAAGCTGGTGGCCAGTCCCTATTATCATCTTAACTCCTTACCCCCAGGCTAAATTTTGCCTTTAGTCAAACAATAAAACCAACAGCACTTTTTGTACCACGCAGCAAGGAGATGTCTGCCATCCCTTCAAGAGGAGGATATTTGCTGCGGTTATCCAGCATGAAGCTGGTAATGTACACTCATAATGGCTAGGTAATCAGCTTTGTTGGAAATCTCAATGTACTGGACGATTTTCAAATAGCAAAGCGAAAGCCCACTAACTCAGTCTTGTTCATCACCGTAACTACCTTTATGGGAAACTTCCCACAGTTTGAGCCTAGATAGTACACTTCTGACTTGTGTATGTGAAATGAAAAAGAATGAATATGCTCTTTCGTGAAAAATTACACACTGACAGCAACGATCTCCCTGATCTTTGTAAAGAGAATTCTCCTTGTCTCCCATGGATGGCTTACACATAGAGAATTTTATTTGGAGACAAGGGACTTCTTTACATTTTCTTCCTACACCAAATGTTTTCTACTGAATGTCAGACTAATTTTTGTCTCTGTATTGGCTAGCTGTAAAAATCAAACACAATCCTTTGCCTAATGATTCTATTTTATATATATATATATGAAAAGTAGAATATGGAGAAAAAGTTTCTTGCTCATAAAAACTGCATTCATATGAAATACAGCACATTACACTTAACCATAAATGCTATCAGGTTTCCTTTTATCCTACTAAATGCATAGTCTGCTTGGATCCACTTTTCTTACATTGAGAGGTAAAGGGAGGAGAGTGCCCTATGCTCCAGAATAAGACCACCACCTCACAGACCACCACCTATTCCTATTCCCAACTCAACAATTTGGGAATCAACTGATTTGGAAAGGCTTTGCTAGAAAAAACCTTTGGTCATCATATGTTCATTTTCTCTTGTGCTGCGATGTAAAACAACCCAGGTAAAGAAGAGATAACTTCACTGATAGAGGGTGTGAACACAGACTGTGCCAGGTTTTGTTCCCTCTACCCAGAACAGTCCTCCACTGCTTTTTTGGCAGGCCCTGTGCTGTCTGACACACTGATATATCCTCACATCATGACAGCATACCATAAAAACAGAAGTCTGGAAGCAAAATAGCTTTAACAATATTTGGCCATCTGGATTCATTTGTTTTAACTTGGGATCTGGAGAGAACGAGGGGCCTTGGCTGGGATCTCCTGGGATCTTGCCCAAACCTGGGGCCACTGCTGGGGAGTTTCCCCAGCTGAGTCCCAGTCCCAGCCTGACGCACACTACCTCTGTGCCTACAGGTCCTGAGGAGCCCTGAAAGGGCCAGGTCCCTTCTGCTAGTAGTAGCATGCCTATCTCACAGAGGAAATTAAATATATATGTATATATGTTTGTGTATGTGTGTGTGTATATATATATATACACACCCCTATCCGTAGATATATATATACACACATCTGTATATATATATATGTGTGTGTATACCTCTGTTTTGGAGTGTGCCATCAGCTCCTGAGAAGCAGCTACTAATGGAGCAGGTGGTGAGCAGGAGCATCACAGCACACATCAAACAGCGACTGTGTTGCTGCGTTCACTGCATGGAAGCACACAGGGTCATTTGCTGTAGGGGGGCAGGTGCATGGCTTGGGGCAGGGGCACACTGAAGAGACCGGCTCTGTGAAATCTGCATGGTAGGCACTGCACCAGAGCATGCTCCACATGAAATGCCACAGGGAGAGCCCCAGCCTTGAGCAATAAAACAGACCAGCCCCCATCAGTTAGCTGGAGGTGCTCACTGCACCACCCACAAAGACCAGATATTCACTCTTTGCTAGGAGAGAACCCCAAAATGCACTAAGGGAACTACCACAGGGTTGGCTCAGGCAAAGCTGTCCTGAAGCCAAATCACTCTAAAGCATCATTATCTTTTCAGAAAACTATGTTTCAGCCGTGTCAACAAGAACCCTGGAACCCATAAACTCACTCAAGATACAAAAAGCTGTGATACATTTTAGCCAATAACAAAAAATTATATTTTTTTCTCATTACTAAATATTGTAGGAATCTCTAAGTTGACAATGTTTGACAGACAATGCTGTACAATACTCTGGGATAATATTGCTTGAAAAGGTGCAGTGTTTTTGCCCTGTGTCCAGTTGTACTTCCTTTGGATAAAGGGAAGGAATCGTTTAAGATATGGACTACATTATTTGTAAAGCTTAATTCTGGAAACATCCATGTCTGGAGAAAAAGCCTATGTTGAATTTTGCATTTCATTTTGAGAAACTCCTGTAGACAGCTCAAACCCCAGGAAGCATGTAAAGTTCACAGTCAGAACTGCAGAATGAAGGATCCCATTTTCAAATAATACCTATTACAAGTGTTAAAGCTGACAGAGCTTGTATTTTGTTTCTTCCAATTCCTGGCCAGTGCAGCATGTAAACTAATCATGAGGTGTTCCAATTAATACCTATTCCATATTTCATAAAACAAAAGATAGCAAATTTTCTATTTCCTGATTGAGGCCAAAATAAAAAAGACAAACAGCAAAACTGTTTCCCAATAAAATGACTCATTTGTTCAATTTCATCAAGCTGGTATTTGGTCCTCCAGAGACATGCTCATCTCTAGAGAGTTCTTTTAAGAAGTTACCAAGGAAGTTAATGGAAGACTGAAGCTAATGGCACACTCCAGGGAAAAGAAACTGGAAAATTGTGTTCTAAAAAGCAGCATGAGCTGTTTGAGACAGGTGTTTCAGAAGCCTTCAGCTCCCCTGCATGACTAGCAAACACGTTTCACTCTGAATTTTCATTTTCTTCTTCACTCAACTTTCTTCTTGCCAAATTCCTCTTCATTTTAAGCTATCTGCAGCAACATGATTGGATTCAACAGTGCATCCAGCAACTGGATTCAACAGTGTGTCTATTTAGCACCGTTTACAATAAAGACCTGGTTTTAAAATAATTTGTATTATATTATAGACAGCAGGGCAGCTTGCAGTACTAGTCTAATGTACAGTCTCAAAATTATAATTCTTGCCAAAAAGGAACATAAAGTCAAATAGACTTTACAAAAGTGAATTTCCCAATTCCACTTATGTTTTTTGTAACTCAGGATATTGTATAAGGGAAAAGAGACTACATCTTCCATTGTGAACAGCAGCAAACCTAGATCAGAATACACCTTTCTGAAAAGAGAACACAATGCAAACAGCCTACAGTTTGTTGAGCCCCGTACTGAACTGCTGAAGAGAAAAACTAGGAGAATCTAAAGGAAATAAGATGGAGTGCTGAATATCCAAAAACTGAGTAAGGCTTATTTCATAACAAAAACTCAGTGTGGAACAATAATCTGTAATGGAGACAGTAATGGAGAAAGTGACAAAAGAATCCAGAACTCTAACAATTAATTGTACAAAACAGTTACTAAAATAGAAGCACTTTTCTAGGAAGAGGCAGGATAGAGGAGGGTGGGGAAAATATTTCATAGAGGAATACACAATCCTGAAGGGAACAGAAATAAGATTTTACAAGGCTGTTTGAGCTTATGTCAAACACAAGAACAAAGGAGCATAAACTAAAGCAAAGGGAAGGGTCAGACCCTCAAGGAATTTAGGCAGAATTTCTTTAGATAGGGAGTAGTGAATATATAGAATAAAAGGCAAAGGGCAGCAATAGAGGACAAAAATAACTCAAAACTATTTCAAATGGTTATAAAACAGAACCAGAACTCTAAAAACAGTAAGAAGCATTATGGAGCAAAATTGCTAACTGAGGAAAGAGAGGTAAATGGTTGGGCTTGTTTCCTTCAAGGCTCATTTTCTATGTTTCTCCCTCACAAATGCAAGGTGAGTGCATGTGAGAGACGACTTGTTTCCCTCATCTGAGTGGGATGTGACAGTGCTGCAGAAGCCCTGCGTGACAAAGTAGTACACCATCTCATCATCAGCAGGACTTCTGTCCACCCAGACCCTAGTGACTTTGTGTTCTTATTCAAGTACTTGCTTATCCTACCTTTATTGAAAATTGAAGCCCTCAAACCCTCATCAAGTTGCCAGCTATTTCCAAAGCCACCCAAAATCCACAGATGCCTTCCATTTTTCAACACTGATTTTTGAGATGTCCTAAAAAGTCTGTTTTCAGGCAGGTCCTGTCAATCTTGACAAGCTGAGAAGCCTACAGCCTGTCTCTCCCTGTTGCTTATTGGGATCCACAAACAAGTTTTCCCTCCCTTTACACCCTGAGCAGACCTAGAAGAGGCAAGTAACACATGAAATGCAAAGGAAGGAGGCAGTAGCATTACTACTCAAGGAAGACACTAAAGCAGGGAATGAAACTCAGGTTCTGCTGCTCCCAGCAGCTGCCTGGCCTGTGAGATATTTGGGTTTATTCTTGTCACTATCCAGCCCAAGAAATTTAAGTTCTTCTCTGCAAATCTGAGGAGTTTTTACCAGGGATTGCAAAGTTCCCACATTCAAACCCTCCCCTTCAGTTAGGAGCTCTCCTGGAGAACAAGATGACACCCTGAACCATTCCCCCAGGAAGGTTTCTAGGGAGACAGGTTCCCACATGCCAAGTAAGCACAATGGACACCAAGTTTTCACAAAAGGGGACACCACCATCTTGCTCAGGCACACCTGAAGAGGAAGGTTTTCCTTCTGCCTGGCTCAAGAACAATGGCAGCTGTTTCCTAGAAACCTTTTCTGTGTCCAAAGCAAAAGACGTGCATCCCAAGGGCACTGCATCTGTGGACTGGAAGAGGCTGGGGAGCGAGTCAGCCCCACTGGCACAGGCTGCCCAGTCAGATGAGCTGTGAAGATGGGTACCACTACCGTGGCACAGTACAGCATACCACAGCATGTCCGGCATCCTGCACAGGGCTCCTACAGCCTGCTTGGAGCTGGTGGTAGTGATACACTAACATTTAAGTAGAAGACACGTTATGGTTCTGGTTCTCCCTCCTAAACGGGATCAAGCTCTTCAGCTCAAAATCTCCATTAGGTGTTTACGTATCTCACTCCCACCAATTTCAACAGGGCTGAGTGGTCAAAGCCACTTTGATGCTCTGGGTTTAAGTAAATTATGCCTGTAAATGGTACACATGAAACAGTAAAACCCCTGATAAAGGTGTGTACTTCAGTCTCCTGCTTTTGGAGCTTCCTCAGCTGCATGCCTGAAAACATTTTGCCCAGGCTAAACAATCTACAGGCAGTAGTCTGCACTGCTCCCCATGGACAATCACTCAGCAACCTAATATATTTCAGTAATGATTTTTTCCTAAGATTCAGCTTAAATTTTCTCTTGCTTAATTTCACCCCATCACTCTTAGTTATACCTTCCTGTACTGTCCTAACTATTCTCTCTCTTTTTTTTTTTTTTGAGTTCAGGCTCCCTTCAAACTTATCTGTGTTTCCCATCAATCATCTTCTAACAAAGTCATAGATATGGCACTTAGCTTTTTTTTAATCTTTCCTCATCATTTGGTCCCTTCTGCTCTGATTGCTTTGTTGTTCCTCTCACCTTCTCCACAGTTTGTCAATATTTTCATCATGATGCTTTTTCCAGGATTTCATGCAATATTGCAGGTGCAGCCTGAGCTTGACACCTACCAAGTCTATTGCCACTCTAATGTGACATCCTTATACTTAAAAGACCAAACTGTATCAATTGCCTTTACTTCTGCCCTTACATTCCCAATTCCCTAAAGACACAGAGTACCAGCAGTAAATACTGTGGATTGTAAGACTCAGTTTTCAGAAGGCCTCTGCTTGCAGAAAAACCAACACTAAGCTGTTTCCAAATCTGGTCTTTGTCTGCAAGCCTGCTGAGAGCGTGGTCCCAATTGAAAGCAATAAATGCTTAAGAAAAACAAATAAATTGGTTTTGAGCTTTCCCGGAAAATTGTCTGGAGCATCACCCCAGTCAAACTCAATTGGACAGTCCTGAGCAACCCAGTGCAGCCCCAAAGACCCTTCAGCAGCAGCACACAAAGCAGTGACATTTTCACATAGGGAACCTTGTGCAAAAACAAGGGAAGGTCCACTTGAAAAACTTCAGGGGTTGCTGTGGATTTTGTTTTTCACTCGGGAGGCTGAAGCTGGAATACATAAAGGGCAAACCTGTCATCTGTTAAACAAAAGGCCTAAGAAAAGCCAAGCCTCTGAATCACAGTGATGTCAAAAGCCCCCTGCTCCGCAGAGCTCTGCCAGACCACTACCAGCTCACCCACAGGCCTAGCACTCCTACAAGCACAGGGAGACTGCTAATCCTGTTCCTTATCATAGAGACAAAGAACTGTATTCCCACCAATACTACTTTAATAAAATTACTCCATTTTATGCACTGGGACACAATAAATAATATTTTCAGTAAGTTCTGACAAATCTCTCTTTATATTGATAACTTCTTTCAGGAATTCATTTTCTGGCTCTCATTTCTCCACATGTAGCTTAAAAAATAACATGTTTACCATGTAACCACATAATATGCAGTGTGTCTCCTGGGAGGTAGCACTCATATAAATCAACTAAACAGAAGTGAAAAGATAAACTTTAGTGCTTACCACAGTTCAGGCAGTAAAGTGCTAACCCTCTGCTCACCAGGTATTTGTGCGAGCCATAAAACAGTAACTTCATGGAGAGATACTACATTCAGTAATTGTTCAGAGAAGAAGAAAAAAAAAAAGAAAAGGAGTATTTAAGCTCCTTACCCTTAAATTAGCTCAGACCTGAGTAGTTGCATCTGAAACAAGTTAGCAGGTAATTCTGACTCCTCCCTGCAAAGAGAAAAGCAAGTAAGCATCCATCCAACCATGGTTCCTTTCAGAGCTACATTCTTCATATTTTGGTTCTTTTTCAAAGACTTATCCCTTAGACTGATTATCTTAACTAAAATCACTCTGGTTCCATTTGCTATTCACTTCAGTAATGCCCAAGTGATCAAAATCAGGTCTATGGACTTGCCTCACTTCATACTGAACGAAGGAAGAAGCAGCGTGTACTAGCACTAACTTAGTGGAAGACATTATGAGAAAAAGTTCCTTTCACACCTTTATTTAATTTAGTTTGTTTAAGTTTTATCCACATGCAAAGCCCTGGTAAAACAAAGCACAGGTGTATAGAGGCAGTAGTAGACCATGAATTTCCATGCCTAAACTAGTTACTGTTCATTAGCTGAGCAGCATTACTTCTACCTGTCCTTAACCTATAATAATTGCAAAACTGAGCATGTGACCTTCAACCATTCATTTCAGTTCACCCAAGGGACAGTGCTAGGCCACAAAAATTCCTGAGACACAAGGTACTAAAAACAAAAAGTACTTGGTGAGTGCCTCTTCCTCCAGCCCACCTGTCATCTGCATTTGTTTGTGCAAATACGAAGGTAGTTGCAATAGATTAGCTATTATCTTGAAAAATGCTAAGGAAGAAAAGTAACCTGCAGTAAAATATGGTCAGGGCTGGCACAGAGGTGGAACAGCACAACTGATCTTAACTAGTCAGGAATAATACAATACTCTGTTGGTATCTCTTTGGATCAAACCTAGATATTGCATATATAGTTGCTTTGGGTTACAAAATGAAAAAGTAAAACCATTTACTTCATAAGCTAAATTTCTATAAGCTAGTTGCCACAGCAGTTCAAAATAATGGTCCATCTAATGTAGCGGAGGGAGGTATCTACCAAAGCTTCAGGTTTTTTAGAGGAAATGCAAGAAGCCCATGGCAGGCAAACAGAATAAATGTACATAGGAGAGATAATTTCCTGGAGCCTCTTGATTATTCTTTTTCTTAGAACCTGAAGCCTGAGAGCTTAGTTCCCCCTAAAGCCATGTACAATTTTATCTAAGGTAGCTCAGAAGAGACTATGTAAATGTCTAACTGTTTTTCAAGATTCACAAGCTACTTGGCTTGGACCGCACCTCATTGCAATAAGCCTTTTAAGATGAGTTCAGGTATCTCCTTTTTTAGGCTGAAATGTGCATTTTATCCATTTAATTGATTGTCCTTTTATTTGGGTGTCATGAGAAGAGGCAAAGTGTTTCTGGATTTACCTTCTCAATAGTATCTGTTACCTGCTGTACCTCTATCATGTCCCTTCTTGTTTATCTTCATCTAAATTAAATAGTAGCAATCTTTTCACTCTCTCTTCATTCAGAAGTCATTTCACATATCCACAAATTTCCATCATCCCAGTACAAGCTCTGTTATTCCTGCTATTTCCTTTTTGAGCCAGAGTAATGAGAACTGAACACAAAGAGAAGTTTATATAATAACATCATTCTAATATTCTCGCTGTTATTTCACTCTCCCAACTGATACCTTTCATTTGATTTTTAACCACTGCAAGACAAGGAGGGGAGCCCTTCATTGGGCTGTCCAGGGTGATGCCCACATCTCTTTCACAAGTGGTTACCATGAATTGGGAATCAGTAATGTGATCCAGATCTTCCTTCATAATCTCTGCCTTCTCTGCTGATGCCGAGTGCCCTGGAGCCTCTGTTTATTCATTCTGTCAGACCAAAGAAGCTGATTACATTTACTACTCTCCTAAGGCCAAGCCCCAAGGATTTTAGTCCTTATATTAAATCAAACTTGTCCTGAAGGCAGTGGGAGTTTGCCAGAGCACAAAGCCTGAGTCAAACTCAGTCCTTCAAACTCAGAGCAGCTCAGACCTTGCTCGTAACAAGTACTGCGGGGCCAGAAGGTCAGAGGAGTGGGAGAAGCTATAATTGCAGAACATTTATTGTCAAATCATCAGCACAGTGTTTCCATACCTTGCAAATCCTCCCCCTGCAAGCCCTTCTGTTCTGCTGGTTTTGAAAAGTGAGACTGCAGAAAGCTTTAGAGACTGCAAAAGCCCTCCCCCTCCCTGGTCCCCTTGACTGAGCTGGAGAGCAGCATGGCTCCGGGCCCACGTGCTGACTCAGTAAACAGCCCAGGGTGGCTTCGCGGGGGTCTCTCTCCTTGCCCTAGCGCCCTTCACAAGTGTTATGTTCTGTTTCCCATTACCTAAAGTCAGTCACAGTTTTGCCATTTATTACAAGCAACCTATGGCTTATTGCATTTGAGAATACAGGTTACCTTTAGCAAGGATTTCTGGCAACTGCGCCCTTTCTTGGTCAGGCTGGTAAGCGGCACACCTCTGGCCAGATGTGCTGAGGAGCTGCATGGTCTAGAGGCACCAGGGCAGAGACCAGGTCATGCTGACAGGATTTGGTCCCAGAGACAGCCCCAGCAGCCCGTCCTCAGTCACAGCAGCACTGAGGACGCAGGGCAGCAGAAGTCAGTACTGATGACCGCAGGAATGTCCCACTGGTACAATTAAAATTGCCTTCCCAGCTGGTAGTGAACCCCCAGACGGAACATCTTCAACGAGTCATTGCATTCCTCCACTCAACCTGCCCGGCTCAGAGACCTGCACTGGCATGCTGACCACCTTGAATTTGTGAGGAAACGTATTTTGAAGGACTCACCAAAAATTTTCTCAGTTCTCCTAATTTTATATACTTTTAGGTATATATCGACTCATACATCAGCTTCTTCTTGTAATCTAAGAGAAGCAATAGGATTTCATTGACTGTTACAAAAAAATATTTGCATGTGTTTATATAGCAGATACTTGTATGCATTGTTAGACACTGAGCTACTTTGTCACTACCTGTTACTAAAATAAAATTTAATAATCTGTATCCATCAGCTGTAGCCACCATTGACCAACAGGGACCATCTCTCAGTCATCATGCATTTCTAGCATAATGAATGTATTTGTACAAAATACACAACGGACATTTCGATTCCTAATACCACTGTCCCTGTGCCATTTGCATTTGTTATTTGTATTCATGAACATTTCCAGAACTAGGTGAGAAAATAAAATATTATTTTTCTTCAGGAATTTTAGTGAGTTGTTGGACAGCGGATGGCAGGATATCTTCATGATTCAGCCTTTCACATGACAGAGTTGTGTAACATCTAATAATAATAACACAAAAAAAAAA
This sequence comes from Strix uralensis, assembly GCF_047716275.1. Lineage (NCBI taxonomy): Eukaryota > Metazoa > Chordata > Aves > Strigiformes > Strigidae > Strix > Strix uralensis. The sequence goes on along the minus strand of NC_133977.1, from coordinate 20,881,833 downwards.
CCTAGACAAAAAGATAAAGGGAAGACAATCCAGGCATCCTGCCACTCTTTCTGTTAGGCAAAGTCAGATGGGCTGAAACATGTTGCTCAGTTAGTATTATAACATCAGTTTAAAATCATCTCATATTAGGCCTGACTTCTGAAAAAGGAAACATGAGAAGACCAGAAAAAGGTAGAAAACCAACGTTCTATTTCCCCAGTTTAGGTATCTTGCTTTTTGGATGGTCTTGTTTTCCTGATGTTTTCACTAGGCTTTTCTTTTGATATACTTGTTCCTTTGTATAGCCATGAGGAGAAGACGAAACATCTTCTGAAACAGGATGCCATTGTCAGGGTGATTCAGTGGTGTCTCAGGCCCTAGAAGTACCCGATTCATGCATTTTTTTAACTCCAAGTCAAACTGATGGTCTTATACTGTGCATAAAAGGTGTAGGGAACTACCCTATACACAAATGATGCTGAAGAAAAGCAGCATCTATTAATTCAGATGCTTTATGACTTTATATAATAGAACAGGACATGAGAGCAATTAAAATATTAAGCCATGGCAACTCTGGTTGGATTTTGGTCTTAGTATGGAAGAAAATCTCGACTGAATGACAAACATGGATTATTTCAAGATCTGTCAAATGACAGATATGTCTATTTTGCCAAGCAAAATTCAGTTTTAGTCTCAGTTACCAACAAGGTGATCTCACTAACTTTTTTTAGCTTGAAGTACTACTAGATGCAAATCAGTGTTCTGGGGAACTCATATGTTGCATAAACAACAAACACAAAAAGCTGCTTGTCAGCTACACTGGAGAAAACTACGCAAAAGCAGTTCTATACCTCACAATTAGAACAACAGGCATAGAGCAATGACTTAGATCTTTACCCAAGCACACAGCACAAGACCACAGTTAGGATGGGGCAGAGAAAACAAAGATTTCCTCTAGATCTTGGGCACAGGCAGTCCCTGCACTGGGTTACTTTCCACCCACCACACTCAGCTGAGCCTCTTAGAAGCAGCATAAGGGGCACGTCTTGTGAGACAACAGCTAAATTAGATTGCGATTTGGCCTTAAGAAATCCATTCTGGGCACAGATCCATTCTTCCCCAAAGTATTTTGACTACTGGCAGGGCTCTAGGAGTACCCTATGTAATGTACAAGCACATGTATTTCTCTCTTCTTGCTCCCAGGTTTGGGCTGTGGCACCCTGAATACAGCAGCAGACAGCAAAGAGTTGAACGCATTTGTTATGTGAGATTAAGGTTAAAAATTGTTGAACTGCTAATAGTTATTTTTTACCAGGTCTTTTCATATTGTGTAAGAAAAGGGGGTTTGGGAAACAACTAAAATAGTTCTGCTAAAGGCTAGCAGAGAAAGCGCACAAAAATGAGGTTGAAAGTAATAGGCCTATAAATCTGACATCCTGTGCCCTGGTCTTGCAAAGCGATCTGCAACGAGACCAATTGATTTCAGTAGGTCCCGTACCTACCCAAGCGCCTGTCACACATGGCCCCTGGCAGGGCTGAGGCGTGCACTGCTGCAACAACACGATGGGGTCGTTCAGAACAACTTAATCACATACTGTGCAAGAGGGAGTGCCTGTTTCCAAAGTACTTTTTGCAAGAAAACATTCCCATAAGCCATTTAGATTTCCTATAATTTCATAATGTATTTGCTGTTGCCTCACCACCATCGTTTCCACTGGACCATCTATTTATGCACTGCACAATGAATGGGTCTTGCACAAACACAGGAGCATACTCCTGTCTCTCAACAAAGTCACCAAAAACGTTCTTTGAAGTTTTTTTAATAACGTTTCTAAATAACACTTACTAGTCATCTGAATAACTGAATCAGATCACTTGCACAATTGGCTGCTTCAATAGTAAAATACCAGAAATTATGTATTTCGTTTTTTTCTTGCTTTTTAAAATTATGCAAAATACTATGATGAGCTGCAGTTTTCTAATAGCATCAATAGGTGGTGCTATCAATTTCCATAATGGTCCACTCTAACTTCAGTTGGGAAAAAAGATGAGTTAACGGTGCGATATTTAAGTTTTGAAAAGCTGCAATACGCCCATCAATAGAGGCTGCAGTTCTTTGCTATGGCATGTTATCAAATAATCTCAGCAAGATCTAAATGTGTCCAAAAAAAAAAGACTCATCACTCCTTTTATTCTCCCCAGAATCTCAGCAATTCTTCAAAGTTTTCATGCCAAACTTGGGTCAGATTTTCAAATGTTTCCATCAGGTTGTGCAACAAACTCTTGAAAATGTTGCCAAATTGTCACAGAGGTACTGAGATTTGGACGGACAACCAATTCCATATGCTGGACATGAGAGAACTGCACCTTTCATAAGTAAAAATGAGAGGTGCATAATCTGAAAATATTATGTCCAAACAATAGCCAAAGAAAAATTGTGCTTCAAATAGACTTTTAAATCCATTTACTTTCAAATATACTTTCTAATACATTGTGGATAGATTTTATTCTAAAAAGAAACATGTAAGTGAAACATTATCTTGGTGGATATATCCAAGCTGCTATTAGAACTACATCTACAAAAAAAACTAGGTATCAATAGTGTATTTTCCAAAATATTGGCACTTCATGGGTTGAGGAGTTCATTTATAAACCGTGCCCTTCTGAAATCATTACCTTTCTGCTATGCTATATATTTACATCTACGGACTTAAATATTCTAAATATAGTAAGCAAGCTATTATGACCTTCTCCTAATTGAATGAGACAGACAAGAGTGCGTGTTACAAGTACATCTATATCTGGGGAAGAGAGAGAATGTGCACACAAGACAGCATGGGTAATGAGATCTTCTCTGCTATTACAAGCAACCTATGGCTCTGGGGTGCCCGGCTCTCAGGGCTACTTACAGAATTCAAAAATGACTTAGTTGAGATTTCCATCAGTCTTTATCTGAG